>NC_135578.1:34240894-34541233 GCF_965152235.1 Eretmochelys imbricata | reverse complement strand
GTGTGGGGCCCAAAACTGGACACAGTACTCCAGATGAGACCTCACCAATGTTGAATAGAGGGGAACGATCACATCTCTCCATCAGCTGGCAATGCCCCTACGTATACATCCCGAAATGCCATTGGCCTTCTTGGCAACAAGGGCACACTGTTGACTCATATCCAGCTTCTTGTCCACTGTAACTCTTAGGTCCTTTTCTGCAGAACTGCTGCCGAGCCATTCGGTCCCTAGTCTGTAGCGGTGCATGAGGTTCTTCCGTCCTAAGTGCAGGACTCTGCACTTGTCCTTGTTGAACCTCATCAGATTTCTTTTGGCCCTATCCTCCAATTTGTCTAGGTCCCTCTGTATCCTATCCCTACCCTCCAGCATATCTACCTCTCCTCCCAGTTTAGTGTCATCTGCAAACTTGCTGAGGGTGCAATCCACACCATCCTCCAGATCATTTATGAAGATATTGAACAAAACCTGCCCAAGGACCGACCCTTGGGGCACTCCACATGATACTGGCTGCCAACTAGACATGGAGCCATTGATCACTTCCCTTTGAGCCTGACAATCTAGCCAACTTTCTATCCACCTTATAGTCCATTCATCCAGCCCATACTTCTTTAACTTGCTGGCAAGAATACTGTGGGAGACAGTGTCAAAAGCTTTGCTAAAGTCAAGGAACAACAACACTTCCACCGCTTTCCCCTCATCTCCAGAGCCAGTTATCTCGTCACAGAAGGCAATTAGATTAGTCAGGCATGACTTGCCCTTGGTGAATCCATGCTGACTGTTCCTGATCACTTTCCTCTCCTCTAAGTGCTTCAGAATTGATTCCTTGAGGACCTGCTCCATGATTTTTCCAGGGACTGAGGTGAGGCTGACTGGCCTGTAGTTCCCTGGATCTTCCTCCTTCCCTTTTTTAAAGATGGGCACTACATTAGCCTTTTTCCAGTCGTCCGGGACTTCCCCGGATCGCCATGAGTTTTCAAAGATAATGGCCAATGGCTCTGCAATCACATCCGCCAGCTCCTTTAGCACTCTCGGATGCAGCACATCTGGCCCCATGGACTTGTGCTCGTCCAGCTTATCTAAATAGTCCCGAACCACAGTAGCCAATTTTTCTCCCAAAAGTCTCTTTCTTTAAAGCTCACAAAGGGAATGGTGGACATAATAGCCCATCGCCTCATTATTTTGTCCACTAATTAGGCCTAGTTTCTGACACACCAATTTTAGTTCACTGACTTCTGGTTCCACACTTCTCTTGTTTGCCAGGTATGATCTTAATGTTGCCCTTGAGTTTTACCAGGAGACCTTGTTGTTTGGACTAATTCAGTCTGTCTCCCTTTCATACCTTTCCCCAGGAGCATTAGCTGTTATAGGTTATGGTGACATCTTATGAACTTGTACCTACTTTTTACATGTGAGCTCACAATTAGAGTGAATTTGTAGGCCCAATTGTTACAATGGGGACAACGGCCTCTCTAGTCCCACAGCAAATGATGCCCCTGGGGCTGTGCTGTTGAGATAAGCAGGTGCTTAAGAACATAAGAACAATCATACTGGGTCAGTCCAATGGTCCATCTAGCCCCATATCCTGTCTCCACCAGTGACCAGCGTCAGAACTTCAGGGCGAGTGTACAGAACAGGGCAATTTTGGAGTGATCCACCACTATCTTTTCCTCCCAGCTACTGACACTCAGAGATTTAGGGTTGCCCCCAGCATGGGGTCACATCCCTGACAGTCTTGGCTAATCGTCATTGATAGTCCTGCCCTCCCTGAGCTTATCTAATTTGTTTTTGAACCCAGATATACGTTTGGCCTTCACAGAATCCTGTGGCAATGAGTTCCATAGGTTAATTGTGCAGTCTGTGAAAAAGTACTTCCTCTTGTTTGAATTAAACCTGCTGTCTATTAATTTCATCTGGTGACCCCTGGTTTTTGTATTGTGGGAAAGGGTAAACAACACTTCTCTATTCATTTTTTCCACACCATTCATGATTTTATAGACCTCTATCCTGTTCCTATTCGCCCAGACCTTAGCAGTAGGTACCCATCCTGCACTGATATATAGTCCAAGTCACAATCTAGCCTTCAAAGCTGAATAAGGCCAAGGATCATCTCACTAACTAGGAGTGCTGTCTGAACTCCATAGATGGGGAAAGCCACACATTAATTCAGAGCCACAGACTGAGAGGAGGGGAGTATGCATTCACAAGTCCATAGTACCATACATTTAGCAAAAGATAATGTCAACCCCAGAGAATGTATAGAAGGGGAAATTAGAGGGGGGGGATTTCTCTGGCTTCCCCATATAAATAAATCACTGCTGAAAAAAATGAACTGTAGTTGAGTAAGGACCCTTCTCATTATTGGCTGGAGCTAAGAGGGAAGATAATAACTCTGAAAATGTGCCGTTAAGCCATGAGGCCACCTTTCTTTGTATACATGCTCGAAAACAAGACTATACAGGGAACATTACAGCATATGAATTTTTTTTTAAGTGACTGGTTAAATCCAAGGAAAAGGGGTGGGAGGGGGAATCCTTAAATTCTGAGCCTGTCTGACAGGTGGCTTACGTCTGATCCCACCTCCTAATCCCCTGAGTTCTGTTGTATTCAAAACTGTTCTAGTCTATTTTAAGCAGAAGTTAGGATATATGGAAAGATTTATTAATTAAGGAGGGATGCGTACTTCTGGCAAACAATAACTTGTTTAAGAACTGCAGTGAATTCAAGATTGGAATGTTTATTTGTTGAAGTACAGGGGATGTTGGAAGGCTTATCCATTTACACAGACTTGCCGGGAGTGGTGGTTTGGGTCAGGGAGTTTTTATTAGCATTAACTGACATGTGTTTAACTGTGTGCATATGTTATGCATGTATAATTATTTTTCGGTACTTCAGAATGTCTTCAAGTATTTCTAAGGTGCCTATTACCAATGTAGCTAAAGCAGAGATCACAATAATGCATTTTCATAAACTGGGAGGAAATTACATTCTGAGAGGATGCAATGATGTGTATTACTCTGTAGTGTCACCTAATGGTGATGGTGCATGAGATGCCTCTGAATAAAGATGACTGACTGATTGGAAGTCTGTCTTTGAACATCTCATGTGTGGTGTAAGAAGTCAGGCCTATGGATTGGGGGCCGGTTCCGCAAAACCTTACTCCACAACTAGCCCCTACTCGTGTAAATAGTGCCATTGACATCAGTGGGGCAAGGTCTACTTATGTGAGTTAGCATTTACAGGATCAGTCCTTCTGCTAGCAGATCTATGTAATTCCATTGCTAAGTGACAGTAGGCAGTAGTGCACCTATTGCAGAGGGAGCATATGCAAAGCAACAGCCACCCCAGGCATTTAGCATAAGCACAGTAAGTAACCTAGGAAATCAGCAATAACAATAAATTATTGCTATCATGTACTCCCCAAAGGCTCTCCTCTCCCCCCTGCCTCCATCAGGATTGGGGCCCACCATGCTAGGAGCTGCACACATCCTCGGGAAGATGCCATCCCCTCTCCAAAGAGCCTGCTGTCTAGTTAAAGAGAAAAAGCAACAAGCAAATGTCATGAGCCGTAGGAAGGAAAAGGGGACCATGGATAACATAATGTGGCTCCATAGACTAACAGCACAGGCAACTTGGTGCTCCTTTAACATCCCTTCCCGTCCTAGAAAAAGGGCCCCTGGGCTCACTGTGTATTGTTTGTATTATTTCATTTATGTGTTTTGTTTGCCTTTCCCTTCTCTGGAACTGTCCCCATCAGCCTTTCTTCTTAGCATTATTGCCTTTAACAAATGAAGATAAACTCTTTCACAGCTACCTCAAAGGACAGGCTCCTTCCCCTTTTCCCTGGCATCCCTGCCCCTTGTGTGGCTGGGAGATCACCAGAATCCCACATGCTCTCTGCTCTCTCTAGTGGGGCCCTGCTGGGTTCAGGTGTAAGCAGGCAGAATGTCTGTTCATCTGCTAAGAAGTACACATGTTGTACACATGGGCTTGTGGCAAAGCTGCCTTTTATCCAAACCCCTGTTCAGCTACTCCATATCTTGCCACATCTCTCCCACCTAAGAGTCATTCTTCCAACCCCACAAACGAACTGGCACTTATGGAGCTCCCAAGGCTGTAAGTGGGCTGGCCGGGGTGCTGCTGGCACCATTTCTGTGCAGCACTTTACAAACTTCCAAGGTCGTATTTGCAAGAGACAAATGTGTATGTTAGTGGGACATTTTTGGGACTAAGCCCCGGCATCCCTTTTTGTTCATAAATCTGCCATTCAAAACACAACACTCCTTGCAATAAGGAAGTTACTCCTAAGGTGAAAAGGTAAAGTTTTATTATCACACTCTGCCATTATCAGGACAATGAGCCCTGTCAGAAAGAATCTGAAGCAAATGATTTTTGGCTCATTGTCAATGCTCAGATGCCTAAGGAGATCCATTTGAACAAACAGAAAGAGGTGTACTAACATTGCTGAAGGTAACAGTTCATAAGCCCTTTCTTCATTGCTAGTTGAGCATGAATAAAAAAACCACTTTGCGTGCATTTTTGTGACAGATTTATTTTGTTCCCCCTGCCTCCCCATTCAGTGGCCCAAGGTTGTTAAAATAAAGATAAACATTTTATGCAGTGCTTGTTGAGTAAAGACTGTGTTGTTGTTACTGCCTAATAGGCAAGATCAACAAGCAAGGTCAAAAATATTGTAGCTAGGGTATAGCTGTTTTTATATCCAGTGTCATGAGTTTGCAGGTTATCCAGCCCCTGGGAAAGAAGTTGAAACATGGTCTGTGTCAACAACATTCTGATTCCTAAAGTGCTGCAGTCATTCAGTGGATCGCAGAAAGATCTGTTTAAGGTTTGGGAGTTATCCCCATTCAACGACAGTAACAGTTAAGCAAACACTACATTTCTTTTAAAGAAAGCAAACGCCTAAAGTCTTCAGTTTCTTTGCAAACTGAGCGTGGCCTTCTTCCCATCACTCTTTCCATCCTCAAGACATTTTTGTTTGACAGCGTAGACCTGTCAGAAGAACTGATAAAGAATATTCATTGCAAGAGGCTCTACTCTGAACCCTTTGGGGTAGATATTGTGCTTTCCACTCCCATTGATTTCAACTAGGAGCTAAAGGTACTTAGAACCTCACAGGAGCTGCTCAGTCCTTGACAGAAACAGACCCTAATTCATCACAATAGTCAAGGCCATTTCAAAGTACTTCAAATGCTTGTCTCCTTTCATAGTGCTCGTTGAGGGTCTGTCACAAGAGCATTTAATTGATCTTCTGGGCTTGCTCTTCCAACCATTCCCCCTGCCCCCCTATGATTCATAATTCAACCAAAGGTAGGTCTGCACTGGGGAGGAGAAAGACCCCTAATAGTTTCTTGTATGGTTGCACAATTTTTATTTTAATATTTTTCGACAAGCTGATGGTAGTGGATCAAATAGCACTTCAGTTTTTGTAGCCTTAGACTCGCCTCAGTAGAGACAGGTTACAGGAAATTATATAAAAATGATGCCAGGATTTGAACTCAAGCCTGCTTTATCCACAAGGATAATCACTGCCTTGGTAACAGCCATTAGAGGTATTGGGCCAGATTCACTCCAGGGATTCTTCTGCTGAGCTGCAAGGTCTACAGACTTGGGACAGGTTGTTCTGTAGAGATAATTACCGTAACCAGAGCTGGCCTATGGATCCCATGAATCCTGCAGCCTCATAAAAGAGACCTGAGATTGTAAAGATTGTAATCTTCCCTTTTGTTTTATAAATACTAAGCGCCTGACCCTAAAGCCCACTGAAATCAATGGGAGGTTTTCCATGGACTTCAACAGACTTTGAAGCAGGCCCTAAGTTTCTAGCCCTTTTTCTTGGGAATATTACCTCAGCTCATAAACCAGTTGTTTTAAGAAGCAGCCAGTCTCCCATCCTGCAGCAGGAAACCAGGGGGAACTTAAATATTTCCTGTATAAATGAGTCTACATTAATTCTGTGGTGTATCTCACAGAAAAATCTTCTCTTCCCAAAATCCTGAGATTGGCATTGTGCGGGTGGTGTAACAGTGATTACTATGAATTGGGGTTGCTTTGGAGCCAGTGACAAAATTGTTTTGCAGGTCTGCTCAAAACCAACTGTGATAGCAGAGCTCTCTTTCTCTTTTGGTTTGAATTACTACCATGATCATCAGTAAAACAACAACTGACCATTAAGGCCACATTTCACATTAATAACCACGTAATCAATACATGTGTATGCCGCAGTTGTAAATATGTTTGGAAGAAGTATGTGTATTGTAGCCTATTAAATCTTGCTCTCCAGCTTGAGCGGTCTTGTAGTTAGGGTGACTGCATCCCTTTCCTCTATCCTCCTCCCTTAAAGAGGGAACGATTAATTATGTACTTCCACTTCTGGGAGAGTGCTGGACACGCACCATAGACACTCCAGATCAGTGAAGCCTGTTTGCATTTGCAGTGACAGGGCAATAGTATAGAGCATAACTTTGTAGTATTTTTGCACTATGAATAAACTTGAGGAGAGCACAGTAACTGTCTGGATGTGGAAGAGTTCAGCAGGACTGTCATTCCTCACCTTGAATGAGCACTTCCTCATATAAATGGGAAGCACTTGTCCAGCGCTTCCAAACGGGGTTTATGTTTTGGCCAGTAACAACATGCAAATGTTTAAAGGTTGTGATTATACTTCCTGCAAGTGCTCATTAGTTAGATGGTTTAAATCAGGAGGAATCAGTTTAACCACACTGCATTCCCTCTTTAAAAATATCCAGCAATGTTTTTTAAAAGAAATGCAACCCAGCACTCTGTGATAATCCCACTTTGAATCTTCCAGAATAGGATTGGTTTCTTTTAGGAAAAAAGGAAAAAGCCAGATTTCTCAGAGAAGGGTCAGATGTTAGGGCCAAGCCATTTTCATGAGATAAACCACCATATAAACAGGATCCATCTGATGTTATTTCCTGTTCAGATGTTACTGCACACAGCTAACACTTACTGAAGCAAATTGCTGTGCTCGGATGGCTTTTATTTTCTGAGCAATGCAGTTTTGATTGTCAAACAATTTATCCCCAGTTACACCTTTGTTATAGAAAATTCTCCTTTCTTTACCTCTAATTGTTTTTATGACATTGCGTGTGTAATAGTTAATCATAATGTACCGTATAACACACTTCAATAGCAAAAAGCCCAGCATCTTATGAATGCCACTGTGGTAACTGTGCATATTTTTAATGCACCAGTGAGGTGGATAAGTTTTTCCTTCGTATTTCTTGAGTAAACTGTGGTGCTTTTCACATAACTCAACTCCTCAGGCTATGAGAAGCTGAAAGCCTTAAGAACTCAAAGATCTTACAGCATTCAGCAGGTATAAATCTGTCAAATGAAGAGGTGCTTATGGCCCAATCCAACTCCCGTTTAAGTTTTTCCATTGACATCAACAGAGCTGGAATTGACCCTGAGTGTCTTCAAAGCAAAGTAAAACCACTCAGTTAAAAACTTCAGGGTAGTGGCTGATATTGCAGTGCATGCCTGATTTTCTGAAGCCAATCCAGGGCTCCCCACATTGCATTACTAGCATACACCGCAGATCAGTGAATCAAGTATAAATTATGAAACAACCTTCTGGGCCTGGATCAAATTAGTCAGTTGAACTCAGACAAGAGTTGAGTCTGAGGGTGTCATTCCCATCAAAAGGAAAGGAGTACTTGTGGTACCTTAGAGACTAACAAATTCTAAGGTGCCACAAGTACTCCTTTTCTTTTTGCGAATACAGACTAACACGGCTGCTACTCTCATTCCCATCAAGAGTCTCTTGAGTAGATGCCATACCTCCAAGATGCTGTATTTGAAGCAGGCATTTGTTAGGCACCTGTTGAGAAGGTAAGCCCTTGAAATTCAGTCTCTGTACTTAAGATGAAGCACTTGGGATACACTTGGAAAACTCAGTGGCTGATTTCTTCTCTGGGGAGTTACCCTGTTAAATGACTCAAAAACTCTGCCTTCACACCCTGAAATGAACTCTCCCACTTTGCTTTGAATTCCTGCCCCAGCCCACAGGTTTTCTTAACGTCTTTGCCTCTGGGCAGTCCCCAATGTGTATTCCTTTTTGAAAGGATGCTGTCAAGGTAATCTTGGTTTTATTTACCTCTTGTCAATTAACTCATTCAAACGGACATCTCTTTGAAAGATAAATCTGTCACTGTCCCTTTAAACAACTCACTTTTCTTACTGCAAGTTAGTGTGCTGGAGCTGCAGATCGGGATGCCTCGAGCTCCACTTCCCACTTCTCATTTCTTTGAGTGACAGTTTGGTTCCAGGTCTGTTCCTGAAGCAGCGCAACTATGTGCTGTCCCTAACGTAGGACATGTGGCAAAGCCCCAGGTAATGCTTGTGAGAGGTGTCAAAATAAAAGTTACCACGTGGCTGCTCATAGTATATTGTGTACACCATAACATGACATGAGAATCCTATAGAATCTGGTCATAGTTCCTTGGGCCCTTTCTGGCCACTGAAAGAGGGGGTTAGTCAGCTATCGAACCTTCCCACCCTCGCCAGTTGAGAGAAGGCAGTTCTGGAAAAGCAGGCAGGAAATTCTGTCAAACGATTCTTTTTTTTTTCTTTTTTTTTTTGTAAACTAGAATCATCGCATCGATTTCATCTAGAGGGGTTTGTTAAAAAAATAATAAATTAGCAATGGCTTTCAAATGACTCTCTGACAGACAAGATATGATGAAAACAGCTGGGAATGAAATGGTATCTTGGTAAATTTAATGTTTTTAGATATAGAGAAAGAAACCTTTCCTTTGTCTCAAGTGCAGAAAAGTTCCTTCATCCGATGAAGGTTTAATCCGTGCAGATGGTCTGAAGCCACAGCAACTTTTTTCTTATTTTTTTTGCCAGCATCTGTTGAGAAGTTTTCATCGCTGCTTATGCTGAAGAGTGGACAGGGAACAATTTCAGTTAAAAACGTCTTGAGGATAACAAGCCTGTTAATAGCTTATACTTTCTTTAAGTGGGCAAGGTACATTTAGCCATGACAGTTTTCTTTCACTGGAATCAAGAGCCATTATCAGATGTGACAGGGGAGAATCAATGGAATTCAATGAACAAAGGTCCTATACAATGGGAGCACTTTAGTTCTGGAAAATGTCTAGGTTGTTTCTTGCTTCATAGAGGCCACACAGTGGTGAAGCTTACAGTAAGATTCTTTTCTCCAATTAATACTTGATTCCCATCACAAGTTTCAAGTAACCCCTTGAGATAAGTTAAAGATTTGCACATTTTAAGGAAAATAACTGGACTCGTGTGATTGTATTAATAAATTATGTCAAAGGGTGCTGGTATGTTCTTTAACCTGGGTTGAGGGACAAGTAAAGCATGCTGTATTAAAGTGTTTTGTTTTATATCTTGGTCAATGTCTTATTTTATTAGTTAGTCCAATGTAAGGTAACTGCTGCTGAGATATATTCATGCACACCTCTTCCCTTTCCAACCCCTCTTGACTGGGGCGTGTCATATTTCATATTCTGTTGAGGAGTTTGTTTTCTACCCAAAACCCACTGAATATATTTTATGACAGCAATAAAACAAAGTGGCTCTGTGGTTAGAACAGCTGAGTTCAGCAAGTGCTGTTAAAAATTGGACAGAGGGAAAATGTTTACACTGCCACCATCAGTGCGAGGAGTCTAGATAAAACTGTTTGACAGGTCAGTTTCCCTCTGTGGCAAATAGCTTTATTATACGTGGGAAGTCTGTGATAGGCTTACAGAAGCTGGATGCTGTGCTGTATATCCACATAGTCATTCAGTATTTGTCATCGTAACAAGAAAATCACAGCAGAGTAATGAGCGAGATCACTGTTTTCCTGCAGGTAGCTAAATAATGTTACATTTCAGACATTCAAGCTAGGAGTGTCTAGGGAAGAAGCAGCTGAGGAAAGGATCAAACTGTTCTTTCTGTGGCTGTAGGTTCAAAGCATTAGCATTAGTGAAATGGAATTGCTTTGTGATTTCATGGTCCTATTGGCCTACAGAACTTGAGGTGTATTGAATGCTTCAGTAGAATTTGGGCTTTCCAAATGCGATGGTAATAGTTCTATCTGCTACAGACGTTGTCAAGAGTAACCTGATGTTTATCCATAAAATATTTGGGCATTAAGCATTATGCAAAATGTTTCTGAATGTGGGAGAGTTTTTCTAAGTGAATAACTTTGTTTGCTATATGATTAATATGACAGGCATAAGACAGTTCTCTAAAACATAGCTTTAAACAGTTGCTCTGACTCAGTGGTTGTATTGGATATATACAATACCGAATGGTCCTGCCATGCCATGGAATTTAATGTATGACAAACAAGAATGCAGCAGCACCAATTCAGTACACATTGTAGTATTTGGGATGAGTACAGTAGAAATGCTAAAAAAAAACTTGCAGAGATGAGCTAATCCAGCAGTGTCTGGATCCATGTGCTACCAGGCTTAAAATTAAAGGTTTGAGGTTTTTATCTAAATTCCAATAGCAGCCTGGGTCTAAAATTGACATCCTATCCAAAATGTATTATTGTACCATTAATATAGTGCCTATTGTTCTCATTTAATTCCTGCTACCTCCCCACTGGCACACTTCCTTCCCCCGGGATCCCTGTTCAATGTTGCTGTCCTCTGAGATAAGGGCCCTTGGAATTCCAAACCTTTCCTGGTTTCAGAGTAGCAGCCGTGTTAGTCTGTATTCGCAAAAAGAAAAGGAGGACTTGTGGCATCTTAGAGACTAACAAATTTATTTGAGCATAAGCTTTCGTGAGCTACAGCTCACTTCATTGGATGCATCTCTAAGGTGCCACAAGTACTCCTTTTCTTTTTGCGAAACCTTTCCTGGGCACCCTAAGGGGACATCAGCTATTCACTCCTCCTTCCACTGCTCTCTCTTTAGGTGTGGGCTGCCGGGTCAAGCCATCACCCTGCCAATCCAATGGGAGATCTTTCTGGGTTGGTAACTGGTCTTATCCCCACATCAACTAGAGCTGCAGGGAATGTTTCTCGCTGCTGGAGCTGTCATGAATCAAATGCTTGTGCCCTCCCAAAATATAGCCCCTTGTCAGAAGAGGGTCAGGCTCCCTACTCCCAGCAAAGGGCAGGAGGGGAAACAAAGGCACAGAGCTGCGAAGTGAGTTGTCCAAGGTCACATGGAAGGTCAGTGCCAAAGCCAGGAATAGAATCCAGACCTTGTGACTTCCAGTGTAGTTCTCTATCCACTAAGCCATGCTGCCCCCATCCCCACTGCTCTTACTCATTTTCCTCCCCACCCGACATCTTCAGGAAATGGCTTCTTAACTTGCTACTTAGGTCCTAGTTGAACTCTCTTAGGAGCCAGCTGGTAGGGCAGGGAGAGAATTATTTGTACAAGATCTAAAAGGCTGCAGGTATATTAAGACAAATGATTACATCTGTTTAATCAATATTTATCAAATAGTTTACCTCTGAGCTTACCATGTTTAATTTAAAAATAAAACATGCCGCTGTTGTGCAGAGAGAGGCATTTAATCCATGGAATGGCACCAGTGACATTGATATACCGCTTGTTTCACTCTCATGGTTCATGATATCACCAGGATCTTTTGATGGAATCACCTCCTTCTAATGCATCACTGGATTACATTAGCCCCTTATGTTATGGCAACTGGAACACTTAGGGTGAAATTTATTTTTTCAGTAACTTGACATAAGCATGCAAAATAAACATGATCTGTTTACAAATTCAGGCCCCAATCCTGTAGATACCTATATGCGTGAGTAACTTTATTCATACAAGTTGTCCCATTGACTTTAATGATACTACTCACATATGCAAAGTTATTTGTGTGTGTGTTTGTGTTTGAAAGAACAGGCCCTCCATGATGTCATCTAAAGCATTTATTTATTCTAAAGTCATCATTCATGTTAACGTTAGTATTGCCTAATGACTCTCATTAATCTGGTGTTTGTATAGTTTTGATCTACATATCAAAGCATGTGGCCAGTTTAGCTTTTGTTTCTTTTAATCAGTCACTAACTGCTTAATGCTGCAGGATGCAGTGTCTGGTTTTCAGTGTTTTGTACAAGCATATGAAGCCAGCTCATCCCTGGTATAATGGCATTAGTCACTGGAGCTACACCAGGGATGATTTAGATCCATTGTCTTTCAGAGTGTATAACACAGATAAGTAAAAGTGCAGACAGTGCATGAATAATATCCTCCTTTGAGTCCTTTCATCAGTGTTAAGGAATCTCTTTTGGCTTGTCATTTTGGTAAACAAAGAGCATGTTAAAAAGAGATTGGGGTCTACATTTGCGCATGACATTTTTTGTGTGTGCAATTATTTGCACGCACAGTTGCTCCCTAAAGTCAGTAGTGGAACTTAGCCATCTAGCTACTTGACTGGCTGCAAACCTGACAGGATGCAGATCAGCTCTCTGCAGAGGGCCCCTTGCAAGGCCTGTGTACCACATAATTCCTACTGAAGCCTTCTTTTGAAGATTTAGGTGGGATATACGTGTGAAGCGCAAGTCTTGTGTGGTGCCCCTGAATGGGCTTGAAAGTAAATTCTGCTGTTTGCACATCCACCAAACTGCAGGAACACATTTAGACTCTATTTTTGAAAAATCAGTCCTTAACATTGTTTGAACATTCTAGTTTGTAATTTAATTTCCTGCAGGAATATAAGCATTCGTGCAAGAGATCTTGGGAGCTCCCCCAATCTGTCATTTAAAGAGTGTCAGTACGTCACCTCTGGTGAGTGTGTGTTATAGTTTCCCCCCGCCACCACACCGCTGCCCTATCCCTAGAAGATATGAGTCTGCTATAGACCCACCTAGGGAGCCTGGACTCTTTACCTCAATTCATAGCAACTCATGTTTTTAGCTCTGGAGGTCTCCAGTCTAGTTGCCCAGTTTGTCAGCCAAAATGGTGCCAGTTGCAATTGTGCAGATAGACAACTATAAAAATGAGTGTTTGCGTTGAAAAGCTGTAAATAACCAGTGTGTAGTATACTTGCAGTTTCCCTGGTAGAATCCATGTTCTAAGAGCTGGATCCAAAGATTACTGAAGTCAGTGGAACACTTCCATTGAATTTAATAAACTTTAGATGAAGCCTTAAAGGAGCTCTGACTATTGTATAAATTGAGTATCTGATCATGCCATACAACAGTATGGAACATTACACTATGATAATACAGAGGTGTGTATTAAAAAGTATAATGGACAAAACTGATACCTTGAACAAATTGTTAAATTTGAAGACCAAAGTCATTTTTGAGTCATCAAGGAGGTAAAAAGCATCAGATGAAAATAAACTTCTATTTTTGTCTTTTTGTTCGCTTCAAAGGAGCTAAATTGATTTCTGGAGGCTTTGAAATAAAACTCCTAGGATGCAGGAAATACAGAGTCTGAGTCCAAGATAGGTGTTTCTTATTTGGTTAGGCACCACTGGAAAATGGCCTTTAATTCCTGGTTAGAGGTTGATCTGAAAGCTGTCGTTCTTATGAATTTATCCCCAATCTCTTAGGAATAATTTCCTATGTTTATATTCCTATACAAAGACTATATACTTCATACGACAATTTGCTAGGATGCTGCCTATAAACAATGGGTGGATATGTCTGTCTAATGATAGAGCCATGTTACTTCATCAGAAAATATATATAAAAGATAAATGGTAAAGGTGAATCCAGTCTAGGACAGAAACAGATTGAAGTCTGGGGCCTTAGTGCAGACCCATCTGTAGTGCAATGAAAAAAAGGGCTTATCGACTGTGGGGAAAGAGTTTATCACACACCCCAAATTTAGGGAAGAAACTCCATCTCCTATGTAAGCTGGTTCAAGAGAGTCCAAGGGAAATGAAATTGAGATGAAGAGTGGATGGATGGAGAGTCATAGTTGAATGATCCTGCCATTCATAATAATTGGCCTTTTGTTTCTGTAATAATAGTGTGATTTGGGCACGTACATAAAATTGTTCTGATTTCCAGAAAGTTCTGATTGCCTGCAGCTGCTGAATTCACATGCCTGGCTTTAGGAATCAAGTTTGAAAATGATGACCCTAGATTTGTTGATAAAAACATAATGTCAAAGGAAAGCTGGGGGATGTAGCTATCTCATCATAGCAGACTCCATCTCTTCAAACCTCAGTGTGTATTCTTATCCTAACACTTAATCATCCAAAAGGTAGCAATTCAGACACTTCCCTAGGGGTATGTCTTCACTGCAGAGTTAACATGGGTGCTAATCACCCAAGTCTGAGCAGCCAGGTTGACCTAGCCTAGATATGAGTGGCCACCTTTCATAGCCCAACCCAAGTTACTGCATCCTTGCTGGTGTTGGACTAACCTCTGTGTGTTGCTAGGACTTCTGGGGGCATATCCCGCTATTCTTTGTGCTACAGTAAGCTGAGCTGCTCTATGATTCTTTCCCAGTGAACTGTGGGAGAACTTGCTTGTCCTTCTGGGCCAATGGAGGTAAACGTGGAGGATTATCAGTATTGCATTCTATTGTGAAGTGGGAGGGTTACCTGTGCTAGCAAAAGCGGCACCCAAGCTCTAGCCTATGTTCCCAGCCATGCCAGTTAGCCCCAGCTGAAAGCGCTATCGAACTCATGGTAGAGGTTTCTGTGTGTGGACAGTTAGGTACAACACCTGAGTAAGAGCCTGAGTTAACTCTGCAATGAAGACATGCCCTAAAGCAACTGCCTTGTCTCTGTTGAACTCTTCTGTGCAAGTTCAAACACTTATTGAAGTAAATGCAGGGCTCCATGTTGATTTAAAATTGTTGACTGTAACAGAAGTGTATTAACAACACTAAAGGCCTGATCCTGAGAGATACTGAGTGCCAACACCAAGCACTTGGAATCATGAGTGCTCAGCATTTCCTAAGGTCCGCTCTTCAGACCATTTGCGTGGACTGAACGAGAGTAATGAGCAAAATGCTTCCTATTTGACTTCACAATGAAAAGGTTGAATCGTCTTTTCTTCAGGCCGCCAGATAAGGCATTTCAAACTGTCCATGAAGGACTAACATAAACATAAGATCTTTTAAAATGTGTATTCTTGTCACATAAAGTGAGAGCTTCATATGAATTTGATAGCTTAGTATGAAAAGATGTCTTCAGTCCTTTTTTAAACTACTCTTTACATATGATCTGTTTATGTCCACAAAATACAGTAGTTTAAAAGGAAATTATAGCCAACTTTCATTTGTTATTAAGATTTCTACATGCCCTTATCAGAAAAGTGCACAATGGATTTAAATGTTTAGTAAATACAGTTAGCTGGGGGAAAGAATTATTTAAAGTTTGAAATAACATTGGCCTAAAAATTGGCCCAACACCACCTCTTTGAAGTATATTAAAAACAGAAGGCAATCTAATTAATTATAATTATCATACTTTTAAGAGCAGAAGAGAAGCAGACTATCTCATAATGTACAGAAAACAACTTCAAACTGTTTACACAAATGCTGTGAATTCTGCTGTTTTGGTACTACAAATCCATGTCAGATGTTAATGGAAATAACATCATTTTTATGTCAAGGTGGCAACATGCCATTGTTTTAAATAACAAACATGCTTTCTCTAATTCAGTTGGACTGTGCAATGACTTGAGATGAATGTAATGTCTGCAAGATTTATGTGGGACTGTGCCAAGTGTCAGTTTTGGAAAGGCTCTCATTGGTTTAAATAGAGAAACAGTAGAAACAAAAATTTTATTAGTGATCATTTATCAGGAGCAAGTGACAGCTTCACCACATATAATCCTTATAGAAATTACCTCCTCAGTAATGGCATCCTTTGTTGATAAAGCAGTGGATTTATGAAGTGTTTCCAGTTGCTGGTAACCATAAAAGTAGATTGTAAAGTGCACTTATTTTCCCCCAATACAGCACGTTCCATATTAGCATATAATTAATGAATATTTATTTCTCTGGCTATCTAAAGGCCAAATTAATACTTTCCATTATCTGAATCATAACCACACTAGAATATTGAATGCTTTAGGCTGGGCAAATGATGGTTCTGCAACAGAGACAGTTAACATAATTTTGCTCTTACGGCTATTTCTATAGCTTAAAACTGGGTAAGCATTGTGGTCAATGCAGTTCAGTGTTGCTTCTGGTCCAACAAGCAATCATAAGCATGATTAATCATTATATTAGCTCACTGCCAAATAGATGCTAATCTAAGTATCATAAATAGAGACATGCCCAGACAAGAATCTCAGGTCCAAAACTTTGGGAGACGTTGCAGATCGAGAGCTGAACTTTACACATGGTCCTTCTCCCTATAATAGACCAAACCAGAACCCCACATCTGACATCCCACCCCTACCCTTGGGGAAGCTGGAATCTGCGTCTTGAGTCCTTCTGTAACTATACATGCCAGCTATACTAGTGTTCCAACCATGGGCCAGATTCTGTTACGCTAACTCACACTGAAACCAATGGGACTACTTGTGAAGCAAGGTGCTGCTCCGTGTGAGTAAGAGTGCCATAATGAAGACTTGCAACTCAGAACCATGTTGACATATGTTTTTCCTGGCCTGTGTTGACAGGTTTGAACCAGAGCAGTACATGAGCTAAAAAATCTGTGTTACATCTGTGGTAGCACCTGCTGGCCAGCAAGAACTGTTTTGAAACATGACGTTTGCCAAGGTGATATGAACCCTCGTATAGAAAGGGACTGTGTCTCAGTAAGAACCCAAAGGCAATCTAGAATTGAGTGAAATTACTGTCAGTGTCTCTGTAAAGATATTTCAGGTTCCTAGTAAGTTATAAAGTGGGAGGAACTGGAGGAGTCATTTCATGAAAGGCCAGCAGCTGTCTTTCTGGTGTAATCGTGAGCTGATCATCTTGTTCCAGCAAGACTTTATCATGAGTTAAGTCCACTGGAACTGGAAGTTGATTGGTTAATTTCTCAGTTTTCTAACATGATATTTCTTGCAGGAAAGCCAAACTGATTGGCTCGTATGATGACTCCATTTTCTTTGTTATAATAGCTCTCGCTATAGAAAGGCTATATCTTCCGGTGGATTGTCCACCATGTTTTCAAAATGGAAGTGAATAAAACTATTGTTCCCATCTCTATTAAGTGCACAGCTAATGTTATAAAGAGGAATGTGCTCAAGTCAACAGACTGTTCTTGATAATGGTTTGATGACATGTTTGTCAAAAGCAGATATACTCCGCTTAGCCTGCTGTGGAACGGGGATGATCAATGTTTTTTTAATCTTGCATTAACTGACCTTTCTGTCTTCAAAATATGCATCACTGCAAGAGCCTGTGATAGCACAGACTTTCCTGTCTTTTTCAGTAAATCTGTCTCGTCTTTTGCTGTCTTAAAACCATTATTCTATTTGGAGGTCTCGCATGCATGACACGGTTGTTCTTTTTTTGTTTAAATTGTTCGTATTCCAAGTATCCATTCACAGGACATGTATGAATAGTTCTCCAGTGATATAGATGTTACTGGACAACTTTTATTTTTCCCTCTTCCCCCCAGCTCCCCCAAGATAGATACTTAGAACATAACTGCAGGCCTTGTCAGCAAAGAGTGGCTGTTCAGTTGAAAGTGTTTGGATAATTTAAGTCTGTAGAGTTATCATTGAAACTATTGTCATTGCATTTGGTTTTGAGGAGGTTGCTGAGAATGTATCTGTAGTTCATGGACTATTGTACAACCCCCCTGAGACTGGGCTTGTTAAGGCGATTGCTAGCCACAGCTGTCAGGACACAGGAAGGCTGGGCGATGTGTGGCTATTGCTGTGACAACCAGGATTTGACTCTGGAGATTGTGGAACCAAACTAGTTATTAAATAATTAACGTCCTCAGCCACTAGCACCCAGGGGTGGTTCTGCTCCTCCAGAGGCCCAGTTTACAGCCTCACAGGTAGTAGGAGAGAGGTCCGTCTTGCCCCCTCCATTCCTTATCTCCATTGTCTGTGTGTGGGTGTTAGGTGGATAGGTGCATGTCTGGCTGCACAGCGGAACTGCCTTTGGGACTCAGGTGCCATTGCTACCCCATCAGCAGGATCTCATTTGTTTAAAAAGCCCTTTTTCCTTATGAAGTTTGCTTGCTGATGGCAGGGAAAAACATATATAAAAGTAACCACCTAGAGATGGTTTTAATAGCACAGTTACAATTATCAGTCTGCTGAGATGAAGATTTTCTGCCACCCCAGTCAGAGGCCTTGGGAATGAATACCAGAACTGAATTTCATGCTGCCAACTACTGTTTAAATATACAATACCAAGAAATGTAACATTTAGCAACATATGGGGGCCAAAATTATAAGACCAAAAAAAAAAACCTAAAACAAAGATTTTCAGAGTTACTACTGCTGTTCAGGGGAACAGTTTCACAGTGATTGTCAAATGGGATATTTGCATCTTTGTTAAAACCACTGACTGTTCAGAAAGAAAAAAGAAAGATTAGTTGCTGGTAGCAAGCTGGAATCTTGTGATCTTGTAGCACAATGGAAAGGGCGGCAGAGACAGAAAGGCATAAGATAAAAGATTACAAGAACATCAGTCAGCCCTTTAGCACCACAGCAGGACAACTAGCTTGCTTCATCAAAAGTGTCATTGCATAATTATCTGATGAAAGCCATGTAATGGACATTTGTAATGCCTGTGTTGAAATCCTACAAGTGGCTACAGACAAAGGAAGATAAGAAGAGCTTTTGAAATTATAAAGAGACTTTCAAATTGACCAGTTTTGACATTCACCCACTTAGTTCCACCTGGAACCTCCACCTATCTGATAATTAAAGGTGTTCCATTTTTTTGTTGTTTCCATGAAGTTCTATTGCTATGGAATGATTAAAAAAAAAAGGAGGACGTGTGGCACCTTAGAGACTAACCAATTTATTTGAGCATAAGCTTTTGTGAGCTACATTTTCCTTTTGTGAATACAGACTAACACGGCTGCTACTCTGAAACCTATAGAATGATTAGTGTCTCTGGGAAGAATCCAACATAGAGTAGTTGCCCTTGGTTGGTTTGTTCCATTATTGTTGCATTTTCACTGTCTGCAAATAGCCTCCAGGAAAATCTGCATTTCTTGGCTATGCCAGATCAAAGCCTTCTGTAATTCTAATTGTTCCTTATTGATTTTACTTTATTATCTGTGGTTTCTTCCTTGTCCAAAACAAACCTTGTGAAAGTTAGGCTATTCTTGGGGGATTTTCAGTGAACATTAATGAAGAACTCCCACAGCACCTCATCCAGCACTAACTTTAGCTGAATTTAGAGCTCACATGAAGTGGGTTTTAGCCCACCAAAGCTTATGCCCAAATAAATTTGTTAGTCTCTAAGGTGCCACAAGGACGCCTCGTTGTTTTTGCTGATACAGACTGACCCGGCTACCACTCTGAATCCTATTTACCTACAGTTATTAGGTACGCGATATGGCATGTTTTACGTGATTAAAATAAGCTAGTGACCATGGACCATAGCTGCTAAGCTGTGCTCCATCTTAGGTCTGTCTGCCTTTTACGTCTGATTAAACATACTGTTCTGCAAAGGTTCCTTTTTTTATTTTTTTTTTAATTTGGGAGCGGGGGTGGCTCTGTGTTTTGAAAAATTAGAGGTGTCTCCACAACTGCAAACTTCAATCCCATTAAAACATAGCATGTTATTCTGTTTAGACTATGGCAGATCATCATGTGAAGCCAGAAATCTGAATCTGCACTGTCTTTTCATGTTGTTAATATTTTCATTACTATGTTTCATATCTTTTCTGCGTTGATTTTTTTTTTAATTGAGAACTCCCTCAGCTGGCTACCATCTGCAATTACAACGAACTGTCTTATTTCCCAAGGTTGTTTTAATAAAGATGTTCTTAAAAATTAAAAATCAGCTTACTTAGAGGGAGAAAGTTTTTAAAGTACAAAGAGCTGATTTTCTGCTCACTCCAGATCCATGTTTGACTGTGATCCCAAACTTTGCACATCTTCAAGAATATGCTCTAGTACAACCTAAATGTAACGATTTTGTAAATATGGGACTGTGTTTCCTAGAAGGATATAGCATATATTTCTCCATATTGTTGCTTCTAAAACCACGTCTATACTAGCATTCTTCTGTCAATCTAGCTTCGTGTACATTGGCAGTTAGGTCAGTATAGCTATTGCACTTAGGGGTGTGGATTTTTCACACCTCTAAACAATTTAGCTATGTCAACCAAAATTTTAAATGTATACCAGGCCTAAGTGTGCAGAGACAAATTCTGCCCTTTGTTACTTATATCCCATTCAAGTCATTTGAGATCCTGAATACAGTTCAAGTGGGCTGGTGAGTGACCATTCAACAGCGGAAGTAAGAAGTTAACTGTGTGGTCCCAAGTAGCTTAATTTATGCCATTAGTAATGGGCTGTAAGATGCTTTAAAGAAAACACAAATGAAAAAAGTCACCTTTTTTTCACTCTGCAGCAAATGTTCCTGCTTGTTCTCTAAGGGCCAGATTGTGAGCTCCTTACTTACATTGATGAGCAGTTTCTCACATGAGTAGTTTCAGCAAAGTCAACTGTACCACTTGTGTGGGAACTTGCTCACCAGTGGCAGAAAGACACTCCACAATCTGACCCTAAGAGATTAAGGATGAACACAGGTGAAAGAATGCAAAGAAATTAGGGAAGAGCTCAAACTGAAATATCAAACGCCAAATCACTTGAATTTCAGAAAAGTTTGAATCCAAATGTCATTGCTCAGGCTCATCTCTTGCTTTAGAAGAATAAAAAAGAAAGAAAGCAGAGAGAGAGAGAAATGCATGGACAAGAGTTTACTCATAGAGAATAGCAATATTACTACATTCCAGGCAATCTGCAGTAAAATGCGTTCTGTAGTAATCATGGTTTGTTGGGATGATTCTGCTCTTCTCCCCTGTATTCAGTCAGAACTGGAATGGTAACAGCACTGCTCAGTGGAGGAGCTCCCTGATGTGATCATTGGCTGTCTTTATGATGCACCCTTTAGTCCTGACCATTTTGGAGTCTTCTTCCTTGCACTTTTGTTCTTGCTATGCACTTTCCCTCCTTTCTTTGTGCCAGTGGGGAGTTTATCCCTTTTGGATGGTGAGTAGGGCCCGGCACCTAACTCACATTGATTTCAGTGGGCCTTGGTGACTTGCTGATGCTGACTGGGTTTGTCATTGTGCCAGATCATGTTGATATTGTCTGGTTGTAACTGTTGGGCTGTGTGGTTGGCTTTTTAAAGGTATTTTCTTATTTTAATAGTTTGTATTTTCTAGTTTTATACAAAAATCACATTAACCTTTTCCTCTGGCTAATATATGCCTGTCCTGATATGGAGATAGGGCAGTGAGGTCCTGATATGGAGATAGGGCAGTGAGATCCTACTGACCTGTTCAGTACATCAGAAGTCAGGTTCTTCTGAGATGACACTTCCCTTCTCATTTCAGTTATTAGTAGATTATGAGCCTCTCTTTGAATTTCACTGTGTTATTGGGTGACCACTAGGGCAGATATGATGTATCTTGGCCAGGAGATATTAGTGCCATCTGTCATCACTTTTAGGAAAATCCTGCAGCAGTCGATTAGGAAAACGTGTGCCAAACACGTGTGCGTTTGCTATCTCAATGTGCTCTTGCCGTGCTGTCAGTTATAATAAAACGGGATAAAGACCTTGGGAGGCAAATTGCATACTGATTTGGTCTTTCAGCTCTCACACTACAATGACTGGTATATGAGCTTTATTAAACCCAGGAAAACAATTTAATTCATATAAAAGCCAGGACCCACAGGAATATATGCCATGCAAGTATTTGATGGAAGGGTAGGATGTTTTTATATGTACAATTTTGTTTTGTGACTGCATTTCTTATTGTACCATATTGTATATACACAATCAGTGACTTTTGTTTATTTGCTTTAATCATAGTGCAGGAGACTCTAAGCCCTCATTCAATAAGCAACAAGGCACATCAGCATTTGAATTATGGTGTAAAAATTCATGCCTGGTACATTTGATAGGCAGCTTCCTGTTTTTGCTAAGGGAGCAGATCATCCAGTAGGCCTTCCATCCATTGGTCTGGATTGTCCTCCTTGTGCCGCATCAGCAGCCATCAGGGCACCTGTGGGCTTCACTGTGGGATTGGGATCCACCCTTGGGTAGAGGGCAGAGACTGGCTGCATTGGTAAAAGGAGAGAGCAGGGCTGTTGGGGCCCAAGGCTGCATACCATCCAGCCTTCTGCCCAATGCAGATTTGAAAGAGAACAGGATAAGCAAAGCCCCAGCTGCATTTTCATTTCCACTAAGCTCACCCCCTGGAGTCAGGATGCTTCAAAGCTGGAGGGAAGGGTTGATGGGGACCATAGCCAGAGAGGAGACACAAAATCTCCATGCAAATGTCCCTGGTCTTCTGTGGCTCCTCTGGCATTTGTATGGAACCCTGGCGGCCTGTGAGGCTTGGGTAGGTCTTGAAACCTTTTTAATGGCAGGGTACACTGACCCCCGACAGGGCAATATGGCGAGATCTCAGAGCAGGAGCCCCCCTAAAGATTTCTTCCTCTACATTACACAGAGGATTTAAAGGTTTAATGTATCTTTATTTACTTAGAGAATCCCAGCTCAGATAAGACATCTGGTGTTCACTGATTTCAGAGTGGTAGCCGTGTTAGTCTGTATCAGCAAAAACAACAAGGAGTCCTTGTGGCACCTTAGAGACTAACAAATTTATTTGGGCATACGCTTTTGTGGGCTAGAACCCACTTCATCAGATGCATGGAGTGGAAAATACAGTAGCAGGTATATTTATACATAGTACATGAAAAGATGGGAGTTGCCTTACCAGGTGGGGGGTCAGTCTAACGAGACAATTCAATTAACAGTAGAATACCAAGTGAGGAAAAATCACTTTTGTAGTGGTAATGAGGGTGGCCCATTTCAAACAGTTGACAAGAAGGTCTGAGTAACAGTAGGGGGAAATTAGTGTGGTCAAATTAGGTTTTGTAATGACTCATCCACTCCCAGTCTTTATTCAGGCCTAATTTGATGGTGTCCAGTTTGCAATTAATTCCAGTTCTGCAGTTTCACGTTGGAGTCTGTTTTTGAAGTTTTTTTGTTGAAGAGTTGCCACTTTTAAGTCTGTTGAGTAACCAGGGAGGTTGAAGTGTTCTCCTACTGGTTTTTGAATGTTGTAATTCCTGATGTCAGATTTGTGTCCATTTATTCTTTTGCGTAGAGACTGTCCAGTTTGGCCAATGTACATGGCAGAGGGGCATTGCTGGCACATGATGGCATATATCACATTGGTAGATGTGCAGGTGAATGAGCCCCTGATGGTGTGGCTGATGTGGTTAGGTGCTATAAGGTGTCCCTTGACTAGATATGCAGACAGAGTTGGCACCGAAGTTTGTTGCAGGGTTTGGTTCCTGGTTTAGTGTTTTTGTTGTGTGGTGTGTAGTTGCTGGTGAGCATTTGTTTCAGGTTCGGGGGGCTGTCTGTAAGCGAGGACTGGCCTGTCTTTCAAGGTCTGTGAGAATAAGGGATCATCCTTCAGGCTAGGTTGTAGATCCTTGATGATGTGCTGGAGGTGTTTTAGTTGGGGGCTGTAGGTGACGGCTAGTGGCATTCTGTTACTTTCTTTGTTGGGCCTGTGTTGTAGTAGGTGACTTCTGGGTACCCTTCTGGCTCTGTCAATCCGTTTCTTAACTTCACCAGGTGGGTACTGTAGTTTTAAGAATGCTTGATAGAGCTCCTGTAGGTGTTTGTCTCTGAACGAGGGATTGGAGCAAATGCGGTTGTATCTTAGAGCTTGGCTGTAGACAATGGATCGTGTGGTGTGGTCTGGATGAAAGCGGGAGGCATGTAGGTAAGTATCGTGGTCGGTACGTTTCCAGTACAGGGTGGTGTTTATGTGACATCGCTTATTAGCACCGTAGTGTCCAGGAAGTGGCTCTCTTGTGTGGACTGGTCCAGGCTGAGGTTGATGGTGAAATTCTGGTGGAATTGCTCAAGGGCCTCCTTCCCATGGGTCTAGATGATGATGATGTCATCAATGTAGTGCAAGTAGAGCAGGGGCGTTAGGGGACGAGAGCTGAGGAAGCGTTGTTCTAAATCAGCCATAAAAATGTTGGCATACTTTGGGGCCATGCGGGTACCCATAGCAGTCCCATTGACTTGAAGGGTCTTGCTTCTGACCCAGATTTGCAGCTGGGTTGGCTGAGGTGCATTGCGATCTAGGCCTAATTCACAATGTGAGCCTTCCTGTTAGTTGAAAGGGAACCCAGGATTCTCCTAGTCAATTATTGGACAGTAAGAACAGCGAGACAACAAGAAAGTGTGTGAAACAGTTTTTTTCGTCCACACTTTCTCACACTCTTAGTGTTTTCCAACTTTTTCTAATTAGAAAACCATAAAAAGTGTGCAACATCTTTTTTCCACTTTTGCACACTTTCATACTACCACCTCATCTGATCACTGGAAAAAAGGGGGGGATAAAGAAGGGAGAAAGTGGGAGGGGGGACTCCAAAAATCAAAAGTAGAAAACTGAAAACTTTTGATTTCCAAAAACTGGGGGAAGGATGACATTTTCCATCAATATGAAACAAAAAAATTTACTTTCAAAATGTTGCTCTGAAACAAAAAAATGTTTTAGTTGAAATTGACATATTCATGCAGAAAAAAAGTCAATGTCAACAAAACCGCTTTTTCTAATGAGAATTTTTCATGTGGAAAAAGTTTGACTATTCAAGGAACTGACCAAAATCACTGGGTAAAGAGAGCAGTGTGATCCCACAAAAGTGGTGGTTGCTTAATAAGAGTGGTCTCCTCTACAGGATAATACTGTATTTTACTTTGTCTTTCAGCATCAATGCACTCTTACCATTCCTACTTTTGGTTTTAAGTATTGGCATTCAGTCCGTCACAGGAATGAGCATGCGTATTTCTCACATTATAGACCATTTAATGAAGATTGGCTGATGCAGAGAGAAATTGAATATCCTTTTGAGGAGCCTTTCGTTTGCCCTGAGTGCCTCGTGGACAAATAAAACAAACACAACACACAATATTCTGTGCTCAAAACAAATCACAAATGTGAATGATTAAGATGCATATTTTTTTAAGTGAAACATATAAATGAAGATCCGAAATATAAATGAAAGTGCTTATGTGCTTCTTGGCAGGCAGGCTGCCTCCCGTCATGTGCTGATCGTGCCAGGATAGCTTGGCTGTGCACTGTCTTTCTCACACCTCTTGGATACAGGAGGTGACACTCTCCGACCTCCAAGGGTTATGGAAACGCTGGGAGCTGATTCACTTACCTGCACTGTAACATGAGTTAATTCCATGTGACAGAGACTGGCCATATCTTTGCTCCTGTTTATTCTCATGCCTCTGCTATGGGGAGAAGTGCCATTACCATCTTGGTCATGCCCTGAGCAGGAGGGCTGCTGGTACCTGGTGATGTGACCTCCCAGAGGGGCAAAGAGCAAGAACTGTTATATTTGCTGTAAATGTATGTTCATGGTGTAAGCAGAGTCTGAATGAACTCTCCCCTGACATCTAGTGATGAGCTGTGGAAAAAGACTTCAGGAGTTGATCTCGTTTGCATGGACACACCCACCCTGCCTACGTGCTCAGCATGTTGGGATTGCTTTCCCAAATGATCACTTGTGGTTGGTGTTGGATCCCCAATCTCCTTGTTATTGGGGCAGTAGTAATAAAGTGTTGTTATCCTTGTTGTGTGAACCGAGGGCAGCAGAACTGTATCTGGCATACCCCAGTGGAGGGACTCATCCTCAACTGAATGGCACTTGCTAGGCAGGGGACATGGGTTCCAAAGCCCAATGAGTTGAGAGAGGGTGGAGGTAGATGTTTGTGCCTAGTGGTATGGGCAATGTTTTAGGGTTCTAGACATTATTTGACTCTTCTTCTCTCCATTGATATATGCAGCAGAGCTGAAATCCCTGATACCTAGGTTTAATCATTAGACCTACTTTGTGACAGTGTCTCTATGTAAGAGGTTGCCTAGCATAGAACAGAAGTGAGGCTTCCTTACTGGCAGCTGAAATCACTGAAAGCTCTGTTAAGTGGGGGGCCCTGAAGACATCTTGGTAAGTTGGCAGAGAGGCATGGCAAGCAGCCAGCAGGTTGGCTGGTGGAGAGGGCCAGAGCAGAGCCCTGCTGAGAAGCGCAACTATCAGCCATAGGGGCGACACGTGAGTGCCTGAGCAGAGGAATATGTAAGGTGCCTTCTTACTGTCCCCCCCCCACACACACACACACAACCTTCCACACAGGGTAGGTGGTGAACTCTGTGGCTAAACCTCTGAACTCTGGGGCTGTACTTGCCAAGGACAGCAACTGTGAGTGGGGTGCAGAGAAGGGATGGGCACGTTAAAGGGACTTTTGGGTTCCTGGACTTAAGACCCTGAGGGGAAAAGGACACTGCCCAACTTACTTGGGGGTGGGTCTGTTGCTCATGGTTTATGTTTATGAACCCTAGTTGTGGTGTTTTCCCAAATTAATGCTGAGTTACTTCCCTCCTTTTATTAAAAGTTTTTGCTGCATTCAGCCTCTGTGCTTGTGAGAGGGGAAATATTGCCTCTTAGAGGTGCCCAGGGAGTGGTGTGTAATTGTCCCAGGTCACTGGGTGGGGCTCGAGCTGCTTTTGTGATGTCTTGTTGAAAAGGAACCCCTAGATACTCAACCCAGCCCTTGTTGCTGCTGGCTCCACCTGGCAGAAGGGTTTCAATGGATTTGACTAATATTTGAATACAGTGCAAATAAATAGGCCTCTAGTTCTTTTGTGTGTTTCTCTCTGAGGTTGAAAAATCAAACACTTAAAAAGTCCAGGCTGCACCCAACAATAATGCTATTTTGCCTTCAGTAAAACAGGATTCAGAATTAATATATATCTGCAACGTGCCGATGCTTTGGGAACAATTTTAACTCCAGGAATTTTCTGACTTTTGGTTGCTTCATTTTTCATCCCTAAATTTGCCAGCCTTAAGTAAATAAGACTTTTGCATTACATTTCCACACTGTTTTTTATGAAGGAGAAAAAAAAAGGACAAATAGAAGCATTTAACTTGAGGCTCTGATAAGGCCTACTAGCTTTGCCAGTGGAGTTTGTATAAATGTCTTGAACCAGAAATATTCAGCTATGCTATACTGCAGTGCTAGGTCACCATCATGCCTATTCTGTAGCAGCCCTCTCCTGTGCATATCTTCTACAGACCCACTGCTGCAGATCTTAGAGTAGATAGCTCTAGCTAAAATACTGTAGTATTGTCTCAGTGGTAAAGTTAAAAGAAAAGGAGTACTTGTGGCACCTTAGAGACTAACCAATTTGTGAAGCCTAATGACTTTCAGATACCTCCAGGCCAAAGCTAGCAGAGTTTGTAAGCTCCTCTTGATGAATAACCTTTTGCATTTCTTTGTTCATTTCTTCTGGGTCTCTTCCCCCAACCTTTCTATATTTTCTTTTTTCTTTATATCATAGGTCCTAGCCAAACAGCTTTGGTTCTTGCTATTAGAAGTGTCACATTGCCAGTACCAGAGTCGTCCTTAATTTAAAATGGAAAAATTCAAATGTTTTCAGAAAAATAGTTAATTCATATATTCAGAACTTTAAAAATACTGAAATGATGGTCTTCAAACTTGGCTTGAAGTCTAAAACAAGCCAAACTTGAAATTTCTATCTTTCAGGCATTTATATGTAATAGCTTAATGTAAAATGTTTGAATGGAACATGGGAAAGGAAATGTTCATCTGATCTGCTTGCATAAATGATTCAACCCATATTGTGCAAAGCATTGTGCTTTTGCTTTTTTTTTATCACCTTTAGGATTTGGCCAAACATGCAAAATTTTACCCTGAAATGAATTAGTTTGAGCAACTTAAAAAGGTCATGTGGTATACTATGAAATTTGAAACTCAGCTGTCCCTAAATCAGGTGCTATCTGTGGCTGCCTCTCTCTCTCTCTCTCTGTCAATATTTATTTATATATATGGTTATATATGAAAATTATATATACACAGAAACTGTATATTGACCTTATTGGGAGTTCCATTCAAGAGAACTATACAGACAGAATATGCAAGAGAGATTTATTGTTCCAATCAGAGAGGAGAATTAGTTAACATTTACACAATGCTTTAAGTGCTGCCAAAAAGGAAAAAATGGACGAATAATCTCCATTAACTGACCTGCCACTTTGTTTTATTATTCCCCTGTGTCTCCTACCTGATATTATTGCTTTAATATCATATGACTGAGAGAGTCAGTAAGAGGCCCAATCCTGCAAGATGCTGCACATTTCCTGAGAGATGCTGCACATTCTGAACACCCACAGACTTGAAGGGGCACAGCACCATGCTGCATCAGGTCCTAAATCCCATAACTCCCCTGTTGGGAAAAGTCCTCACATGACAGGCTACAGGCAGGTACAGTGTGTATGGGATAGGGGAAGACTCCTGGAATGTGGACAGTTTGGTATTTAGCTCTTGTGCAGACTAGATGGCCTCTCTGTGTAGCTCGTACACTCACTTAGAATTTTGTGTGTGCTTTTTCTTCTGTGATATTGGATTTCTTGTTGCTTATTCTTTTTCACCTGAGATCTTCAAAGTCCTGCAGTCTTTAAGCAGGAAAAACTTCTAATGACAAGGAGAATTTTCACTGATGAAGGACTGTGAATCTTTGTCTCTATAAATAAGTACTGTACAGTCTAGTACACTCTCCAATCCCTTTCTTCTATGGTAACTCCATGACAGATATCTACTGCCAGAGGTAATGCTCTGCTTTTCTAGAATGAACCCAGAGCTTTTCTTTTCTGAATATTGGTAAACAGATAGCAACTGTTCTGTTGTGAGCCTAAGTATATCGTCATCATCGTCAGTAGCGTGCATATAATTATTTCTGTCCAGTATCACACTGGAATCTTAGCTATCATGCAGAGAAGCTACCTGTTTTCTTGAAACAGAATGGAGCAATGTGTGACATCTAATCTGCATTATCATTTCAGGACTGTTATTGCTTCAGATGTGCAGTAAAGGCAGGACTTCTGTGAACCTCAGTGACCTCTGTAAATTGCTCAAGAGCATTAGTACATATACACAGAGAGCATTAGCCAATTCTCAGCTGATGTGAATCAGTGTAGCAGCATTGACTTCAGTGGAACCACACCAGTTCATAGAAATGTAGGTGTGGAAGGGACCTCAAGAGGTGGTCAAGTCCAGCTTCCTGCACTGAGGCAGGACCAAGCATACCTAGACCATCCCTGACAAGTGTTTGTCCAACCTGTTCTTAAAAATCTCCAAGGACGGGAATTCCACAGCCTCCCTTGGAAGTCTGTTCCAGAGCTGAGCTCCCCTTAGAGTCAGAAAGATTTTCCTTGTGTCTAATCTAAATCTCCCTTGCTGCAGATTAAGCCCATTACTTTTTCACCTCCCTTCAGTGGACATAGAGAACTAATTAATCACTGTCCTCTTTCTAACATCCTTAACATATTTGAAGACTATCAGGTCTTCCTCAGTCTTCTTGTCTCAAAACTAATCATGTCCAGTGTTATTCTCTTGCTCCTAATATATTTAAAGAACCTCTTCCTATTGCCTCTTATGTCCCTTGCTAGGTGTAACTCATTTTGTGCCTTAGCAATTCATCCATGTTTCCACTTTTTGTGGGAGTACTTTTTGATTTTCAGGTCCCTAACGAGCTCTTGAGGGAGCCATACTTGGCCTCTTCCTGACTTCAGCTGACAATATGGCACTATATCTTCTCTTGCTTTTTACAACCTGATAAGATTGCTTCATTAATTTCCCCTAAATGAAACTATTTGTAAACATTTAAAATGATCATTCACAAACAAGAGATTATCCAGAACCTACACAACTTACAACTTACTTTTTAAAATGAGAAGCGCTGCAGTCTCATCTCATTATTCAGGAACTTCTGCACATATGTTCTTATATTTTGTGTGAAACTCCTTTTAAAGGGGACTTATTAAGTTTGAAAGGTCCAAAATTTAACTTGCTGTCTTAAAATAAATAAATAAATAAAAAATTAAAATTCTCACCTCATGAAATTTTTTGCCAAACTAGGGTTGCCCTATAAATAAGTAAACAAATCAGTCTGCTGAGGGACCCTACAATAACAATTCCAGGGTGGAAGGTTTATACACAAGCACATGTGTTGTGCTTCCTCGAATGTGGGCAGGTTTCGTGCATGTACAAGAGTTCTGCCTTCAGCGAACAGAGCACATGGGCTGAAGAGCAAGGCATGAAAAGCACATGCCACCAAACCAAAGCAGACAAAATTCTGGCCTACAAGCTTTGATGGCATCACCTTGAACACCCAGGGGTGTTGCAGGCTCAAATCTCCATCTAGCAAGATGAGAACATTCCTTCAATTTCCTGTTTTTAGTGTAGGATCTACAGCAGTTGGTGGGTTGTTTTTGTGGTGGGGTGGTTGTCGGTTTTTTTGACTACATGCTAATCTCTGCTCTTCAGAGGAAATAGTAGCAGTAACTTCTGAATCAGCAACAAAGCTACGCACATAATGACAGCAAACAGGCCGTTTTATGACAGACGGCTTGCATGGCACCAACTTGGTATGTTTTAGAGACACACTGGTGAAACGGCAGCTAACTATATGGAAGTGAATTAATAATGGGCCCAGTACCAAGACTGTGAGTAAAGCCCAAGTAAAAAGGCTTTGGCCTTCTGAACAAAAAGGGAGTCAGTGAGGGAGAATTAATTATAACTCTTAACTAGAAAGAGGGCCACGGCAGAAACTCAATTGGGCTGTATCCAGTTACTGGTGGGTATGGGTAGTGGGTGCAGTGCCCTTAGATTTGTGGCTGAGTGGTTCCTTGCTGTGATTAGGACCATCCCCCACGTCACTGATGTGGCCCAACCTGCCGAAGTCTCCCTCTGCAGACGCACTGCCTGGTCTGTGTGGCGTTCCCATGCGCAGGGTCTCTTGCTGTCTTTGTCCCACTGCTACAGAGCTGCAGCTTGTAAATTGCTTTTGGTCCATTTGCAGGTTTGACCCATTAGCAGGTACATTTTGCAATGTGAACTAATGAAACAAATAGGTGTTTCCAGGCCATGTGTTGTCTCACTGATATTTTGTCTACAAATAAATCCTATCCAGAATGAAAAATTAATATGGACTGTCTTGGTAAAGTAAGAGCTTTCACACCAAGCGTGTATGTAACGCTGACCGACCCTGGTTGTTGGTGAGCGGGATCGAACCTGGGACCTCTGGAACTTAGTGCATGAGCTAAAAGTCAACTGGCTGGTAGTGAACGCTGTAGAGCAAACTCATTAATCTCTCTCTCTAAGTGGTCTCGGTGCCACTAGATGGGACAGAACACCGCACCCAGGAGGTGTGTGGGTTACATGTACACAAGAGAAGCACCAAAAACCAGGATCACTATTTAGAAATATGGTCACCCTTTTTAATGTATTTGGGGGAGGGCTCCCCAACCAGGTTCTTTGAATATTAACCTGATCCAAAATAAGTGGTGATAAATAATATACGAGGTAGTATGATGTTTTCTTGTAACTTTGCCTTAATAAAAAGTTTTTTTTTAAAAATCCATGATAATAATATCTAGCTTTTATATAGCGCTTTTATCAGTAGATCTCAAAGCGTGTCACAATCTTTAATGGATTTATCCTCACAACCCCCCTGCATTTGAAGGAAGTATTATTAGCCTTGTTTTATAGGCAGGGAACTGAGGCACAGAGAGGCAAAGGGTATGTCTACACTGCATTTTAAAACCCACAGCAGCAAGCCTCAGAGCCGGGTCCAGAGACTCGGGCTCATATTACAGCATCAAAACCAGCCATGTAGGCCTTCAGAGCCCGAGCCACAATGTCCACACAGCTGTTTTTAGCACCACAGACCAAGTCTGTAGACCTGGGCTCTGAGACTCACTGCTGTGGGTTTTAAAACTCAGCATAGATATGCCCTACATGACTTGCCCAAGGTCACACAGGAAGTCTGTGGCAGTGCAGGGAATTGAACCAAGATCTCTGATCTAGGCTAGGGCACCGGCCCATCCTTCTCACCTACTAATAATGCAGCCTAAATCCTGGAACAAGAGCCTAAACCTAGAACGAAAATGTGGCAGAAGTAAAATACCTGTATGTACATTGGTCAGTTTTTCAGTAAATGACATTTTTATTCTAACTGTGAAATCTAGAAAGCCGCCTACACAATAAAAAGTGATGGGGAAGCACTGAGAGGGTTCGGAGGTTCGATTTAGATAAGCATCCAAAAATCAGTTCCTTATGTGACCTTTTCCCAGAACAAGACTGTGAATCTGGTAAGATTTCTGATCCTTCCTGTTTCTAGTTGGCCTGGAAATGCTGATGGAACAACCTTGCTCATAGCTTTGCATCTGGGCCAAACCCTGAAGTGCAGAATAGCCCAGTAAAAATAACATAAAGGGTGTGGGGGGGAGTTGATTCAACTTTTTTAAAACTTCAGGGAAGTTTCAGTTCTGGTTCCTTTCTAGATCTAACTGAAGGTTTGTGTGTGGGTCTCGATTTATTCCAATTGCTTCATTCTTTCCTACCTGTAGCACAGTGACTAAGCAAAAATGCAAAGGTCTAAACTTTCAGAAGTGGCAAAAGTAATAATTTGGTGCCTAATCTGAGCCACCATCGAGGGTCTTCATTTTCAGAGGGCAGGAGCTCAGCACTTGCTGGAAATCAGTTAATATGGCTTCAGATGGGCACCTTGAAGCACCCAAGATCGCTTAGGCCCAGATCCTCAAAGGTATTTAAGCACTCACTGAAGTCTGGGATTGGGCCTTGGTCATTTTTGAAAACTGCAGCCAAAATACTTAATTGTGGCCCAGTCCTGAGATGTACTCGAAGCCTTAACCTCCCCATTTGAGGGCCTGTTAGAGAGCCAATCAGGGCCAGTATTACAGCCAGTCAATCAGGGCTGGACTAGGCCCTATATAAAGGCTGCCCAGGAAGGGAGCAGGCAGTCTGTCCCAGACCTTCAGTGGGGGGGGGGGGGTGGGGGGGTCTGTTTCCTGAGCTGGAAACAAGCACCTCAGACAGAGCAGTGCTGGGCAGGCTCGGGGGAGCATAGAAGGGTTCTGGCCCAATACTTGCCAGACTGCGGGCCCTGATAGAAAGGGCCCAGAGAGGAAATGGCCCAGGAACAGTTAGACAAAGGGGAGAGAAGGAGAGCAGGGAGGCTGCCACTAGAGGGTCCCTGGGTGGGGACCCAGAGTAGTGGGCGGGCCTGGGTCCCCCCTTTCCTCCTTGTACAGCACCTGGCTGTGGAAGAGTGGCTGTGACAGACTGCAACCAGCCCTTGAACAGAGGGGTTAAACTCAAGGGGTTGTGGCTGGCCACTGCAGCAGGAGCGAACTGGAAAGACTGCTGTTAGCTGCCCCCCTGCCCCCCTGGAAGGGGGCGAATATGGACTTGGGGGCACTGCCACAGGGCAGTGTCCTGAAGAGCACGCCGTGAGCTGGGAGCAACGCTGGTCCAGATGCCAGCAGGGCGAGAGACGGATGGGACACCACCAGCGGAGGGTGCTCCACATGGACTGAGCTAATTCCCAGAGGTACCAACAGGAGGCGCTGCGGTGGTGAGTCCCAACCCCATCACACTACCCATTTGACGGCGCTCAGAGCCCTAACCTCCCCATTTGACGGCTCTCAGTCATTCGGAAGGCACCATGCAGAAATGAGAGTTGGGACTTTGCAGCTTCTAGCATTTGAAACTCAGGGTATATCCGTCCTGAAAATGCTGCAGTGTAGACACTCCCTGCTCCTGTCACTGTAGTTAATCCATCTGCCTGAGCAGCAGTAGCTAGGTCAAAAGAATAATTCTCCCGTCAACCTAGCACTGTCTACCTGGGGGCTAGGTCGACATGGCTACGTCTCGTAGGGGGTGTAGATTTTTCACACCCCTGAGCGACAACATTATGCCAGTGTCAGTTTTCAGTGTGCACCAGCCCTCAGAATGAACAGCTTCCAACACTAAGTTGTAATGACTCTTGGCTACAGTGAATGCGGGGGAAAACATTGTAGCTTTCAATATAGAACTAGTCACTTCTATTGACTAGGAGACCGTTGAATAGGATTCCCTGGAGAAGATGAAGATCACTCATTTAGGCTAATCTAAGTAAGCAAATAAGTCTTGAAGCAATGCTCAGATCCTACGCCAAGCCTGCTGGCAGCACATAAATGAAGCTAACCCTTAATGTTTGTAAAAATAAATTCAGTCTATCTCCACAGAGCCAAGAGAACCCTCCTGTACATTCTGCACATGCCTGCAGCGCAGGGAGGCCCCTTTGGGCTCACGCTTATGTGAATTTCTGAAAGGAAACCTAGCCAATGCATTCTAACCATGCCCTGGCTCGGGGAGATGCGTTCTCTTTCACACATTGTGCCAAGGTAAAGGCATGTGCTCACTTACTCCTAGTCTAATTGTCACAATTAAAGGCTGTTGTACCATGCTGAGATCCTAGCACTTCATCTGACTGCTGTGTCATAGTCCAATTTATGTATACTGGTGAAAACCACAGACAAATTCTATGCATGGCTTATACTGTTAGTTAGAACGAGGGCTGTTTCTTGCAAACTTAGTGGCCCAAGGGGCCATGGCTAAGGATACTGCATCAAACAAATAAAGGGATTCACCCCTAGAAACCACAAAGAGCAGGTGTAGTACTTAACTTTTGACCAGGCTTGGCCACAAGGGTTAGGAAAACCATTAAGAGGTTGGTTTTGGCCAATGCTGCCATGTGAAGCAGAATAGTAAAGGGAGGTGCACACGCCCAACTGGCAGATGTAGCAATTTTTGCCTTATGCAGTAGTAGTTTCTCCATCTGGCTCTTCTCAGAGAGAAATATAGGCCTCTGTGGGATAGCCTACTTCCCGGAGGTGCGTGGAAGGGAAGGCTGGTACTTCTTGCTGTTCCATTCCACATGCAGATGGGCCAGATCCAGTGCGTTGTAGTCAGGAGTGAAAGTGGGCCGGTACGGGTGGGTACGGGGTACCGGTAGGAAGCCGGTACCGGCCTATACTCAGCCCATGTTAAAGCGCTGCCGAAGCACTTTAACATCATTGCCCCTTTTGCCTCCCCCAGGCCACCGACGGGGGGGCAAAATGGGCAGCTGCCCCTGGGCGGCCGGGAGCCCCGGGCCCTTTTAAATCGCTGCCAGGGACCATGCGGCGTGGATGGGCTGGCTGGGGGAGGCTGACCCACCCCTTCCACCCGAGGCCCTGCCCCTTCCGGGGGCTGCAGCTGGCCCACGTACCGGTAAGAATTTAATATTACTTTCACCCCCTGGTCGTAGTTGACATACTTCACTCTTGACTTCATTCCAGTTGTGGCATGTACTTTGTACTCCAAGTTGGGAGAAGGTAGGAGGGAAGGGGCTGTTATCTGGGCAATGCTTTAGCAATCTTTGTTCGTCACAAGTTTAGGTTGTGTGCCCTTGGAGTCAGGATCTGTATTACCATGAGACTAGCATGAACCTCCTGTGGCAATTTCTTGTAGAGCCTCGAGCTGGTGACGCACTTCAGCATGTGCTTACATTTAAGTTCCTGAGTAGTCCCATTGAAGTCCATGGTCTTAGCTGCTTATAGTTTAACACGGTCTGAAGTATGTGGCTGAATCACAGCCTAATTGAGCCGTCACGGGTGATAACGGGTGGTCTAGTGTTTTTGTCTAGTATTTTTCCCTACGAATTCTTCTCTCTGAATGGGCTTTACACTTGCCAACAAGCCTTTTGCTGTTCCTGCCGGGATTTAAGGTGCGCACATGTTCCAAGTTATAGAATACTTTTAGTCAAACTGATTGGCACATTTTGTCATTTCTCCCACTCTATCATCATTTTGGTTTTACATTTCCTTGTACTATGCAATAAATTCCTTGCTGAATCGCCACATGTTGATTTATTTAATCTACTCCTTTGATGGCTTCCATGGAGTTTGTGTTGGTTGTAGAGGTTCCATTTCTGCAGGACCTTCTGCATACGCATGGCCCTTGATTTCTGCCCTGCTCATTCCTTTATTGTAAGCTGTGTCAAGCCCATGGAGTGGTATTTGAATTAAGAACAGGGATGAATGCATCAGTCCATATAAAGACCCAATTTAATCTTTTCCCCAGTGGAAAAATTAAATTTTTTCATCGTTGTAGAACTTGTTGGTTTTTCAAAATGGTCACATTCCTTTGGACATCTTGGTCTCTGCCAGGCCCCAAGTACTTAAAAAAAAAAAAAAAAAAAGCTGGGTCTTGCCCTATTTCCTGCCAAGCTGGCGTCAATAAGTATCAAGAATCTTATGTGAAACTAGCGATTTGGAGCAGAACTGGCCATCCCTAAAATTTAGGTGTTTTCAGCTCTAGTTCCTTCTCTCTGAGAAACCCTGGTTGTATTTGAGAGCTCCAGCTCTGTTCAGCTTAAAATGAGCACCCAGGGCTAGATCCACAAAGGGAACTTCAGCTCAGTTGTTGCACTGCCTAGTGCTAGGCATGCTTCCTCCTTGTGGAAGCCACAGGCAGCTGTGAAGGTGCCCTATATATGGCACAGGGAGAGTCACACCCCCAGCATGCTGAGTGGAGCGATGCCTAATCCTGCTAACAAGAAATGCTGAGGAGAGAGTTGTAGCTTAAACCTTGCCTTTAAAGGCAGTTAGGCACCTAACTTTGGGCTGGATGGCAACACCTCCCTCTCCTGGGAATGCTCAGCCATGAAGCTTCTCCTGCTCGTAGGCACCAAAGCAAGGGTCATCTTTTTTCATTAATAATGAAGGAGCAGGTGCTGTTAGTGACACCCTTCCCTCTCCCCAGTAATTAGATCATCCCAGGCTGCCTGATTAGAGAACGGATTTGCCCCCAGGTCTCTGGGCATCCCTGGCAGCACTCTAGTCTGGGATGGGGCTTTTTCTCAAGCTCTCCAGTTGAAGCTGTTTCATGCTATAAGAACTACTTCAATATTCATTATGCGCTCTTTGTTGCTAGCCTGACTCTATAGGCCAGTGGTTATGACAGTCTCCTAAATGCTAGGAGACTCAGAGTCAAGGGCCTACTCCAATAGTTAAATCACGGCTTCTATTGGGGAAACTGAGCGAGCGCTCTGCCCCAAACTATGTGGTAGCTGAACAACTTGGGCACTCACCAGGCTGATAGGAGACCTGGGCTCAAGTCCCTGTAAGGAATCCGGCTGAGTGTGGCTGTGAGTCTCTTACATTGGAATTAGTGCACTCAATGCCAGAGTTGTATAAGGACACTGGTGCTGGAATACCTAGTTTGGGATATGTTCCCTCCCCCTGCCCCCTTTTATGTTCACCTGCCTGTTTTGGAAAAGGTTAAACCATGATAATATCATGTCAGGGTTTTGTATACTAAATCAAATGGGTCACTCTAAGTCAAGCGGTCCTTCTAATGAAGAAGTAGGGTGCCATCTAGTGGCTAGTTACAGTCCTTGGTTTAACAAACACTAAACATGCATGCTTACAGCAGCTCTTGCTTTAAAACCACCTGTCCTATGAACAAGGTCAGTTTTCTGAACTTGAACTATGGTGTGAGATGTGTGTGACATGGTAAATTTACATACACACATTTCATAACTTTGGAGTGGTCCCACAGCCATTTCCACTAGGCATAGCTTGCACAATTTCATTTACACTTTGAAAGCGAGACTAAATAAACAGGTTTCAAAGTAGCAGCTGTGTTAATCTGTATTCGCAGAAAGAACAGGAGTACTTGTGGCACCTTAGAGACTAACAAATTTATTTGAGCATAAGTTTTCGTGAGCTAACGCTCACTTCATTGGATGCATTCGTGAGCTGTAGCTCACGAAAGCTTATGCTCAAATAAATTTGTTAGTCTCTAAGGTGCCACAAGTACTCCTGTTCTTTTTACTAAATAAACAAGTTATAAAACTTTAAATGGGGACGGGGGGACTTGATGGCTCAAAGGCCATGTTCTCCAATGATTTAATTCTTTGATGCAAATATTCTGCTTTATTACTAGCCTCAAACACTGAACACATCTGCGCAAAGCAATTGAGACACAGCTCATCAAAATCCACTGGGCATGAAAGTAGGGTTCAGAGAGAACAGAGTAGGGAGGTGTGTGTGTGTGTGGGGGGGGGCCCTAGTCCCAGCTCTAAGAGGGATGTGCTCGAAAATCATACACCACCACTGAGGCTCAGTTTTCCTAGCTGTTAATTGGGACTAATGCTGCTGTCCTAGAAGTGCTGGTGTAACCCACACACCTCCTGCGTGTGGTGTTCTGTCCCAGCTAGTAGCAGCGAGACCACTTAGAGAGATTAATGAGTTTGCTCTACAGCATTAGCTAAGGGCCATATGGCTTTTAGCTCATGCAGTAGAGGCTCATGCATTTAGCTCCAGAGGTCCCAGGTTTGATCCTGCCCGCCCCCAACCAGGGTCTGTTGGTGTTACACTGTGACACTTAATCAATGTGAGCAAAGTGCTTGAAGACTTTGGTGCAACACTTACTAAAGCAAGACAGCTCTTCCAATGTGTAAGTTAAAAGATATACTACGCTGACATCAAAACACATGGGCCCAACTTTCTCTCTGATAAAGCGCCACTGAAGTCAATGGGATGAATTTATGTGTAGTTTACACCTCTGAATAGGAAGGTGATGAAGGCATTATGGCAAAACAAACTCACTAATACATCACCCCCCTCCCCCCCAAAAAAGCTATTTTATGGCATTCAGTGGAATTGAGGTTTCTGACTCTGAAGAAGCAGGGGCTATTTGTAGCCTTTAAAATGTTATATTAATTTCAAGGGCTGCCTCCAAATTATCCTACCGCATATTAAAGTAAATGGCAATGTGCTTCAACATGTGCTGATTTAGGGCTTGATTCATCAAGGTACATAAACACAGCTTGAGTGGTGCTGGTGACTTTAGTGGGACTCCTCACATGCTGCATGTCAAACATGCTTTAGTACCTTGATGAATCAGGGACAAAAATTCAGGTCAAACTATTTCTGTATCTTTTTGCAGCACATTATGTAACGTGCGTGATGCCACCCTTCCCTTCTGCACCGCCTTCTCTTCTGTTTCCAGCCACTGGCGTGCTGTATTTTTTAACCCAGTGCTAGCTGCACCTGTCAAAGGAGCAAAGGGCCCTCCCTTTTCATCAGTATTAGTTTTTCAGGCATGGAGTCTTAGAAAGTGCTCTTGGCCCATATGTGAAAATCCTGTATAAATTGTGCAGAGTTTTCTTTACTGTTTTAATTGTAAAGTAGGTTAGTAGTTTAACCTTTTGAGAGGTGCCACATTTTGGATTTGTCAAGGTGCAGGGTTTTTTGTTTTGCCGGCATGCTGTTAAAAAAAATGAACTGTAATGGAGAAGCTGCACCCAACTCAATCACATCACTGACACCTCCAGCAGATGGGGCTCGTAACACTGCAAAAACAATGAATTCAATTATGGAAATGCTAATCTTTCTGTAACATTTAGGAATTATATTGTGGCTGTGATTATATCTAAGGTATTGCTAGAGGGAGCTGCTAACGGAAGTGAGAGAGGCTTAAAGGCAATGCAGAATGGAGAATTTTCTTAATCCAAGATTCCCACTCTCTTCCCTGCCACTGTAAACCATCCTCCATCCCCTGGTCTGTACACCTGATGCAACCAGCTCTTCTCCCACTCTTGCTTCCTAACCCAGTCCACAAGACCAGGACATAGCAGCTTGTGCAAGGTAGGGAAGGCAAGGGGGGAGGTTACACAGCTAGGGACAGGATATGATACTGAGCTCGGTGACAGATTCCAATTACTACTTCAGAAAAGACTGGCTAGAAAACGGCATGAGTTGAAGCTGGGAGATGGCTTGTTAGACCTGGTATAAACGTATTGGAAAAATAAGGCTTTCCTGCTTTGCTGTGTCACTGCTTTCAGCCTTGCCTCATCCTCCATGGAGTTATTTCTCTGCTGGAAGCAAATCTCGTGTATTTTGTGCGGGAGGTTAGAGCACCCAAGCTGTCCTAGAATCATAGAATATCAGGGTTGGAAGGGACCCCAGAAGGTCATCTAGTCCAACCCCCTGCTCGAAGCAGGACCAATTCCCAGTTAAATCATCCCAGCCAGGGCTTTGTCAAGCCTGACCTTAAAAACCTCTAAGGAAGGAGATTCTACCACCTCCCTAGGTAACGCATTCCAGTGTTTCACCACCCTCATAGTGAAAAAGTTTTTCCTAATATCCAATCTAAACCTCCCCCACTGTACCTTGAGACCATTACTCCTCGTTCTGTCATCTGCTACCATTGAGAACAGTCTAGAGCCATCCTCTTTGGAACCCCCTTTCAGGTAGTTGAAAGCAGCTATCAAATCCCCCCTCATTCTTCTCTTCTGCAGACTAAACAACCCCAGCTCCCTCAGCCTCTCCTCATAAGTCATGTGTTCTAGACCCCTAATCATTTTTGTTGCCCGTCGCTGGACTCTCTCCAATTTATCCACATCCTTCTTGTAGTGTGGGGCCCAAAACTGGACACAGGACTCCAGATGAGGCCTCACCAATGCCGAATAGAGGGGAACGATCACGTCCCTCGATCTGCTCACTATGCCCCTACTTATACATCCCAAAATGCCATTGGCCTTCTTGGCAACAAGGGCACACTGCTGACTCATATCCAGCTTCTCGTCCACTGTCACCCCTAGGTCCTTTTCCGCAGAACTGCTGCCTAGCCATTCGGCCCCTAGTCTGTAGCGGTGCATTGGATTCTTCCGTCCTAAGTGCTGGACCCTGCACTTATCCTTATTGAACCTCATCAGATTTCTTTTGGCCCAATCCTCCAATTTGTCTAGGTCCTTCTGTATCCTATCCCTCCCCTCCAGCGTATCTACCACTCCTCCCAGTTTAGTATCATCCGCAAATTTGCTGAGAGTGCACTCTACACCATTCTCCAGATCATTTATGAAGATATTGAATGTTTAATGTTTCTATTTATTATTTTTTAACCTCGGCCTCCGGTTGTTTATACCAGTGTTGAACTAAAAATACCAAATGTATTTTCAGTTCAGGGATTCAAGCAGGGATGGGTAAACTGGTTCAGGAAAAATAACAGCCCCTGATTTCCAAACTGTCAGCACTTCCTAGACTTGGCTGGGTACGGCGAGAGCCTAGTCCAAGGAGATTTTTCAACCCAATTTTGCAGATGTAGATCCCAATCCTGCAATAAGAACTCGCCAGTGAGTCTCCGTGTCAGCATGTAACCCCACCGACTTCAATATAGCTCCAGCTAGACATGGGGGAGGAGGGGTAGCCATGTGGAGCAGTCTGCATGATGGAGGCCTTCTGTAGATAGCAGAATTCCCAACCTTATGAAATTCTTCATCACTACAGTACTCTGAACCTTCCTCAGACTATCTCCACCCCAGTCATGGCTGCCTTCTCTAACCCATGAGGAGCCACCATAGCTTAACAGAATGAAACAAAGAACCATATTCTGCTCTGTAGTATCCGTCCCATCCTATCTTATTGATTTCAGTAAGATGGCATGTGTATAACATCGCATCATTGGGCCCCTAACAATTAATACGTAATAAATTAACCAAACACGATTCTGTACAAAACCTGAAATATTTTACTTTTTTTTAAACTTTGATCTAAGTTTACTCAGATTTCATGGACTTAATACAAGAGCATTTGATATGAATCAGTAAATAAAACACTGTAATAGATAGCCACAATAAACTTTGTTAGAAATGTACATGTTGCGAAAATAATAATAAAAAAACAGCATGATGTCTGGGTTATATTCTATAAATGCTCAACAAGAACAGTATACTAAGGAAGCTTAAAAACCCTGCTCTGCATAAATCTGGGGCCCTATTCAACTAACTTTCTCAGACTCCTAGCATTCAGAATCTATGTCTCACTGTAATAGTATAAAGGTTAGTTAATAAGGCCTCAGTTGTTTCCTGTAGCTGCTTTTTTTTTTCCCCCCCTCCCGTGGACATCACATCCAGGTAATGTGTGTATATAAACAAAGCTCATAAGAAATGTACAAATATAAAAAGCTACAAACATTAATAAATTACATCATCACAAAACACAAACACTTCACAAGGTGCTAGTAAAATAACTGTATCCCCTCATAATACAAGAATTAAAACAAACAGCTGGTATTAAAGTTGAAGATTATTCTTCAAAATGTGTCTTAAATAGATTATTTTGTACTATTTGATTCTGTATAAGACATTTTATAAGGCTGCACAAAGTTTTACTTGTTTTCCAGGCAACGCCCAAATCCTAGCCCCTCCCCCCCCCCCCCCCCCGGAAAGTGAAACAAAAACAAAAAACCCCACCCAACCCTTTTAAAACCAAACTAAAATACAACTGATAATACTCAGCAATGACTTGTATAAATGTTAATGAAGTAGTCTATAGAAAGAAATGTCTAAAGATACTTTACTTTTATAAAAAAAGTTATTTAAAAAGCTATGTACAAGCTACATTCTATGAAAAATATGCCTTAGTAAACACATCTAAAAATTAAAATACGGGATTGCCTGAGAAACAAATTTAACCCCTCAAGTGTTTATATGCAGACAAGCAGTTTAATGTAAAATAATGCACTCTACACCAAACACTAAAAGAGTTAAAAGACAAAAAAGTATCCAGTCAAATTGTCAATAAGCTAAACTTTCCCACTTTCTGACACCTGGATGCATGCAGCCCTCCTTCCCAAAGTAAGTGTATCTGATAAGAAGTGCTTTGATATAAACGTCAAAAACTGCATGTGAAGAAGCAGAGCTTGACCTCATGTACTGCAGTTAGTGACTGCAAGATCTGCAACACATCTTTGTGTGCTTTGATTTCTACACTGACACAAGCTATTGTACCATCGTGTGTGTCAGTTAGCTACAAAAACTGGCCCTCGGGCATAGAGCTAAAATTTCCAACCAGTTATGAACCAAGCAGTAAACCAGCTCCCACTGTGCATAACAAATGCTGCCTCGTGCACCCAGTGTTGTCCAACCAGCAGCTATCTGAGAGGCATGGAGTAGTGCTCAAGTGCAATAATGGCTCCTCCAACACATCTAGATCATGATCAGGGTGAGATAATGAAGTTTCACATTATGCAGACTACCTTCTGCATTCGCTATAGCATGGGGAAATGTCTCCAGCAATCAAATTTAAGGTCCCCCACCTTTTTAATATTGTTAGACAAATGCAGAATTTTTAAATTTAATCTCCTGCTCTTTGACCAGATACCTCTTTAAAGATAGTACTCTTTTTTTCTTAAGTGAAATGTAACTGAAATGGATGTTCATTCTGTTAAAACAACGGGTTTCCACTTATGAACAAGTTAAAGGGATACTTTCCTAAAATTGGAATGATCCTCAATTTCTTGGATTATCATTAACTTTTTGCGAACTAGTCACTCTCAGCAATTTGAGAAAGGACATCTATATTAAAAAATATTTATAGCAGTATTCTGTACACTTTAACTGCTGAAAGTTAAAAACAATTATTAAAGTGGTGGCAAAAAGTTAACTGGTATTGTCCCTAAGATGATGCACAATACTACTGAAGTCCTTCAAGAGCTGAAGAGTTAGTGTTGGCTCAGGAATTACTGAGCTTTGATCAAGTCCCAGTTTTCAAAATATTAAAGGAGAAGTTTCCCATTCCGATGGATTTTCAAAATCTTCCCAAGCCTCTGTTTTGCGGTAGCCATGCCCTTTTTTGTACGTTTTCCTGAAAATTGAAAAAAAAAAATGAACATGTTAAGTAACAGCAGCCACAGCTGTGTAGAAACAGCAAAGCAGGCTCACTGGGTACAAAAACAGAAGCACTAACTTCAGAGGTGGTGCAATCACACTGATGTCTGATTTCCACCTGAAGTCACTACATTTTGGATATGTATACTACAAATTCTCAAGTTAACATGGGGTGTGTGCGTGAGACCCATCCCTCAGAATGATCGGAAGAAAACCAAGCATTGCCATACATTGCAATCTGTGCTGCGTATCCCAACCTACGCTATATTGTCTTACTATGGATTTTAACCAAGTTTCATTAAGAATGAAACCGAGCTAGCACAAAAATCCTGAAAGTACCATTCCCTGTTTAACTGTGTTCGTGAACCAAAGTACCCAAGAGATGCATTTGAAAGCATGCATGTATTTATTCTATAGGGGGCTCTCTTCAAGTGTCTAAAACTCAGTGCCAGATTGCACTAATCTTACTAACTCACTCGCCAGGCTTAAATGAATTTAAGATGGTTCCCAAGCACTGTGTTCAACCCTTGTGTGGTGGAATGGAGACATTCACACGAAAGAAGCTTTTAAAAAAATCAATCATCTAGATTAGACAGTTTAACTGTTCAAAAGCTGCAAAGGTTGTAATTGTATCTCTTGCTGCATTAGTTTAAAGAAAAAAAACTGTGCAGTTTCAAAGACTGAGGTTCATTTTAATTGTATTTATTCTTTAAGAATATATTCTGTTTTACAAGGCTTTGATTAAATTCTATAATAGCTAGCAGCATTGGTATAACTTGTTCCCTTTTCATCTGTGACCATATTGTGACATTCATCATCTTCACTCTGACACATCTAGGAAATATAGCAACTTCATCCATGATTTTATACAGGGCCCACCACACTGTCATGTACTTGTATTTTGCTTGCACTTCTGTGTAACCTACTTCCCTATGGGCTGTCATATAAGTGACACAAAAATGGATTTTTTAATCCATGTACAATCAGACAAGAATGCACTAATGCAGGTACTATGTCCAGGTCATCCACTCTTGCCTTGGTAGTGTGATTCTGAACGAGCAAAATGGCAGGCAGGCTTATGCTGAGCCTAGCTTCTGATCTTACTCTTACTCAAGTGAATGAGATTCAGCTGTGCAAAGACTGCAGTATCAGGCTCAACCATCTCCATGTATTTCCACACTTTAATAATATGGATATAGTTGTGCCTTTCTTCTGGGCAGTTTTGGAACCAGAAATATATCATTTTCCACGTTGACAAATGGGGAAAGTGAGGAACAAATAAATTATGACTTGCTCAAATCCACAATGAGCCAGAAGTAGAGTTGAAGACAGATCAAGTCACGTCCCCTGACTCCCAGTCCAGCACGTGATCCACCAGACCATACTGCTGCCTTTCATAAATGTACATAAGCATAATATTAGCTCACCCTGTTGTTCTATTTCAGCAGTGAAACTACTGCAACTTGGTCACCTTTGTGTTCACCCAGCTGGGAGAGAAAGCAGTTGGTGGGTACAAATGTATCCTTGACACAGTGCTCTCCTACGTAATCATCCTATACTGTTTCACAATAGCTCTGACAGGGTGTGAACAAATCTGCATTCTGAACACTTAAAATGCTATCGAAGTAAACAACACCGAGAAGTCAGGTTATGGAAATCATGTGTTAGAAGTTACAGTTAAAACCTATTCATGTATAAAGTTGCAGGTGCTGTTTTTATGCCCCCAGTATTTTTTTCTCTAGACACATCTTCTGCTGCCTCAAGAAACCACAGTAAAAATGTAACCAAGATCTTAGTTGCATGTCTAGCCAAGAACTGTATACTTTCTGGTCAGAAAAGTACATTAGTAAATGCACTTACCTTTACTTTTCATAATGTGTGTGTCATCTGGATCAGGCCCTTGATGCGCGTGCGCACACACAAAGATATATGCAAACTATGCTCTCTTATTTTTGTGTATATAACATACATACACGCTCAAATAAGGGAGCATAGCTGTGTCTGTTTGCACATAGTTATACACATTTCTCCATGAAGGGCCTGACCCAAGCCCATTAAAATAAATGGGGGTCTTTCCATTGATTTCAGTGGCTTTGGATAAGGCCTCAAGGTAGGCAGTGACCCTGAGTGTACTGTTTTTACTGAGTTTAACTGAAGGTGAAAAGCTTCTTTGTGGTTTAAAAGAAAGGGGGAGGGGAAATCATGCTGCTGTTTTAAAAATATTTTCTCTCTCCAGCACTGGACTGGATTGAGCTCTCTCTGACACCTCCAGCAAGCAGTGATGGCCCAACACTGCTGCCTCCTTTGGACTGCCCTTAAATCCCCATTAAATTCAGCCTTCTAGGCCCTGTTTTACCAACCACCACGTGGCTATCTTACAAAGGCATCCTAAAGCCTCCTTCTATTAAACAGGCACCCAGGGATGTCAGAAAGAGCCGTTCATTCACTTTCCTTCCGCAGAGAGGTAAAGAATTTGCTTATTTGGCAGACTGATCGATCACTCAGTCAGGGAGTAAGGGTCACGAGTCCTTGTCTGACCCCCGGGCTCTGCATCCGAGCACAAAGCTTGAACAGGCTTGGACACCTTGCCTGCTGTATTTTGCGTTATTTCTGATTTCACCTTATAACCCGGTTCATTTCAACAGATTAACATATGGCAGAATGTGAACACGTTAAGAGGTAAATTGAATGAAACGTTTCATTTTGCTGCTGTTTGTGCCAACGGCCACAAGCATTAAAAAAATTCCTGTGTTTTTTTCTAACTTTTAGTTGGCTTTGTTTTCTGGATCCAGAGTTTGCAATAAATAACATCTTGTTAAGAAAATGTTACTGACAGCACATTTAGTGATACAGATGTTTTCAAGTTAAGCACATAGTATACAGGACTATGTGAAATCTCATGCTATCTCCACTGTATTCATACAGTTATAAAACCATAGGAAATATAGTCACTTAACTTATCATAAATTGCATCATTGCTCAACTTTGACCGATCTCTCTCTCTCTCTCTCTCTCTCTCACACACACACACTCCCCTCCACCTTTTTCTTGACTTATGACTTTCATGTGGGCTCAGAGAGGGATAGCGGAAGACAGGAGGGGAAACATTTGACTCAAACAAGATTCCAGCTATTCCTCAGTGTAAAAATAAAATTCCAATTACAGAGAGTAAACAAAAATATTGAAAAACAAGTTGATATGCGTGAGGTTTTTAATGGTTTTGTTTCGTTAAGCACAATAATTCCTAAAAGTAGTTTAAATATTTGCACTGTTGAAATTCAAGAAGCATTCCAATGTAAGAAAGGTGACTTAAAATATTCTGTGTATGCACACACACAGAATAGGTGCATTGGGATTTTATCTGTACTAAGATTTACAGTTGAAATCCTGACCCCACTGAGTCAATGGCAGAAGAAATATATAGAAGAAAGTGGAAAAACACGGAGTTTCTGAACAAGCAAAGGGGAAAAGGTGACAGGCTCTGTTGTGAATAGTTTTTTAGATACTGGAGGAACTGGACTGTCATATTGAGATGAATTGCTTTAAAACAGGGAAGATGACCTATTGAGTTCGCTTTGGCAAGTATTAGGGATTGTTTCCTCCATAAGACACCCACACACAGTGGAACACATAGGCCAACAATCCTAACCCAACTCAGTGCTCATAGCCAGATCCCCAACTGGTGTAAATAAGCCTAGCTCCACTGAAAGAGTACAAGGACATAATGGAGAAGGGATGCAGGACTACACTGTAGGGAACAAGCTTGCCCTGTCATGGAGATGGACATTTCCTCTGTGAATATTTACAGTACCTTTGGCAGCTGCATTATTCTGTGATGATGATGAGGGTCTCCTCTGGGTGAGGAAAACTCCAGGTGCCATAGGTTGAGAGCCTCTGTTTACTTGGGCGACCCCAAACGTGCTTGCCCCGGCAGTGTATTCATGATCTGCTAGGCTGCTGGCATGGGACTCCAATTTGGGTTCAGGAGAGCTGCCTTCCTGAGAGAGTTTATTTGTGTTGTTGGGGGACAACTTCTTTTTGGTATTCTTCTTCTTCTTGCCTTTTTGTTCCTCCTTTCAATAAAGCATAGAATCCCCATTCAGCTACTGTGACAACCAGTGGCATTTGTTAACATTGTTACACTGCGTATCACGTCAAGAATGGGAATATTGTCAGAACTGGATAAAGACACAGAGCGAACAGGGTTGCTAGAAACTCAAAGTGAGAACTGATCACAGCAGCATTGTTTCCTTGTCTGTTAGTTGCATCCACCTGCTGTATCTTGTCGTAAACTGTGAGCTCTTAGGGGCAGGGACTGTCATTGCATTGTGTTTGTACAGCACCTAGCACAATGGGACCTTGATACATGTCTCAGGCCCCTAGGTGCTTTAGTAATACAAATAATAATGATACAAGATAAATATAATAGGCCTGATTTTCAATTACACTAAGGCCCCTTTATGTCACTCTGGTAGTATAACAAGGCATTAGAGTGGGCAAAATTGGCCCCCTGAGGACTCTCCTAGTGCAGGTGGTCTGGCACCCAGCCAGTAGAGAGCTGGTGTAAAGATATAAACTGGCTCTTCCTCAGCTCTCTCTGTGTGGGCTGCCTGTCAGGGTAGTGGTCTGGGTGCACTGCTCTATGGCTATTCTGTTTCCCAAGGTACACAGAGGCCTGGTCTACACCAGGGGGAGACTGATCTAAGTTACGAAACTTCAGCTACATGAATAACATAGCTGAAGTCGAGGTACTTAGATCTACTTACCGTGGTAAGTCGACGGCTGACGCTCCCCCGTCGACTCCGCCTACGCTTCTCACTCCGGTGGAGTACCGGAGTCGACGGGAGAGCGCTCGGCGGTCGATTTATCACATCTAGACAAGATGCGATAAATTGACCCCCGCTGGATCGATCGCTGCCCGTCGATCTAGCGCGTAATGTAGACATGCCCAATGGGCTTTGGAAGACAGAAGATAAATTGGAGTAGACCTGTGGTTGCTCTAACATACACTGAGGGCTGGGTAGGTCCCTGTGCAGCCCCAGTATATGGGAGCACAAAGATGGCTTAAAGCCACCTTTCCCTCGTCCATTCCTGATCCAAGTATAGGAACAGAGTAATTGAGAATCAGACTCAATATTTTTCATCTCATGGGGAAAAATTAACATCTGTGCAGAAGTTAGCTGGGAGTAATGTCAATGTAGAGCGCAACCCTATGTACATAGGCTCTCTGTATCGTTGTGAATTTCACTCACAATGAAGGAACAATTTAAACTCCATAAGGACGATAGGCTGATATTGGAAAAAGCTTTAGTAACCTGTTAAAAATGGGATTACTAAACTGAAAAAGTAGCTGAGTTCTAGGCTGTGTGTTGACACAGCTGTCTAGTGTCTTTTGGTACTTTAAAAAGGATTTAAAGATTATCGTGTTGAGGCAATGTAGTTTTGAACATGGGGTACTGCATTTGGCCCTACTTCCTATGAGGATTTTCCGTAAGCATCCTTAAGTTCAGCATGTTTGTATACAAACATCCATTTTCATAACTGAATGTAAGTTTACAGGATAAAAAAAAGCTTTATCGCAACTTTCAGAATTTAACATAAAAAAGAAATTAAATTAAAAAAGATGATGAAAATCTGGCATAATTCTCAATTTTGAATTACTTAGATAACATTTTTAAAAACACTTACAAGACCTAGGTGTCCGAGTCCCATTTTTGAAAGGGACTTAGGTGCCTAACCTGCTCAGGAACTTTTGAAAATCCCACTAGGTGCCTATGAGCATCTTTAAGGGCCTAAATACCTTTGAAAATCTGGCACCAAATACCTAAGGTAATTTTGAAAATAAGACTTAGATTCCTAAATCACATAAGCACACTTGTAAATTTACTCTAATCTTATTAAAGTAAAAGGTGCTTACACTGAAGCTTTCCCCCAAATACTTCTTTGTTTACCTGATCTGCCCAACTGATAATTTTTTCAGTGTGCTTAAAGCACCTAATTGAACTAGAAACCTCTAATCTGCAGTGTCGTTGGAAATCTGAACGTGTAATTTAGGACCTGATCCTGTTTCTATTGAGGCCACTGGGATTTTTGTCACTGAGTACAGAATTGGACGTGTACAGTAATTAAACATGAGCTGTTACAACAACATAGTTAATATTCAACAAGCAACAGGAGAAGATGGGGAAGTGCTATGGCTCCATTTGAAAATAAACTTATTTTCTAAGGAAAAGCTACCTAGTATGCAAACTCACCTGCTGGGATAATTTGGCCGCTGCTGCTGCCAGTCCAGTTTCAATGGAGGCAACTCTTGTACCCTCTCGGACAGGTCTGTTTTGTCGAGGTACTGAGGGGCCAACTCTTGCTAAATGTAAGAACAAAATGAAAATACCGTATAACAGCTACTCTGTGTAGGGGGAGCACTGCATTCCTACAGAATGAAGGCCAAGGGGGGTGACAAGGGCAAGACAGAGCTTATTTTTAAATGGACATTCTACTTCAGTGGGGCAAACGTCTATAAGTGCCAAGCGTTAGTAAGGCTGTTGAGTGGCAGATGTGGAAACAGAGCTCAGGACTCCACTTAAACTATGTAGCTTTTGGAAGGAAACCCATATTCTCCTCCAGATTTTCCAAAACTGACCACATTTAATGAAAAATCAAACATTCATGGAATGTGAATTTATCCCAAATGAACAGGCAAAATGCTTCACAGGGATTTTCACAATCTCTTCCCACCCCACTTGGCCAAGGGAGAATTCTTCCAGGGCAGGTGCTATACAAGGCTCCCATAAGCAACCCTAACCCTGTCCTTCCTAGCCCCACTAGTGCAGCAGGTAGCACTGAACACTATAGATATTCTGGGCTGCTCAACAGACAGCCCGGGTCAGGCTGCTGGAAATTAGAACATTAGAAATTAGAGCTCTCGAATATACACCAGGAGCTGTACTGGCCCCCAGCTGGCCCACAATCTGGGCACTGTAAAAGGTGGCACTTCCTGTAAGGCACAGCACAGAAACTGTCCCTGGCAGTTATTCAGTTTTACTGAGCTTTTGATGAAAACAGTGGGAATAGTTTATATTCTCTATTTTCTTTTTTAATGCTTTTTATATATAAGGTGTGGGCTGCCTCAGAACTGCTAGATTTCTCCACTACATCATCATAATACTAGCAATACATCATCACCTTCACTGGCAGGATGTGAAAGATACCTACAACCTACAGGAGATTACTTTTTATTTTTAAAAGGTAGCTGAAGAGAAACGTTGTCCAGAATGTGTTAGATTCAATTTAGCGTTCACTACAGTGGAACTATTTAAAAAAAAAATAGCCTCTCAACTGAGAGATCTAGACGAGCACAATATTTATGGTAAAAATAATAAATCCCATTGTTCTTTTCTAGGTTTTCAATTTGAAATATCCTCCCTGAGTCTGAACATCCAAGACATCATGGACTTACCTGTCGGGCTGTAGGGAGCATCATCAGAACTTTTTCTTTTCTTTGATCGTGATTTGAATACTGGATTATCTTCATCGGATTCCAAAGATGGGTAAACTAAACCAGGAACAAAAAATAGCTTTTATTGCAGCAGTATTAAACAGGAGTTTGAGGTAAGTATGAATCACCCATCAGTGTAGAACTGGACTAGCACAGTGGTGAATCAAGCCTAGAGTATCTATGTAATACACTGGTTTCAGAGTAACAGCCATGTTAGTCTGTATTCGCAAAAAGAAAAGGAGTCCTTGTGGCACCTTAGAGACTAACCAATTTATTTGAGCATGAGCTTTCATGAGCGGCCAAGGGTAGCACGCAGAGTGAAATGCCCGAAAGGCACTGGTGCCCTGGGGATAGGGCATTAGACCAGGAATCCGGGGAGATGGGCTCTGTTCCCAGCAATGCCACTGACTTGCTGTGTGACCATGGGCAAGTCACTTCACCTCACTGTGCCTCTGTTTTCTCTCCCCCCCCACTTGCCTGTCTTGTCTGTTTAGATTGCAATCTCTTAGGGACAAAGACTGGCTCTTACTCTGCGTTTATACACTACCTATCACCATGGAGTCCCTAATCTCGGTTGGAGGCCTCTAGGTGCTATTGTAATGAAAATAATAATACAGTTTTTTGTTCACAGCGCATGATGTTATTCTTGGCTTGGAAAAGCCAGTCCTCCCCTCACATACAGCTGGGCCTATTTGGAATACCTGTCACTATCAGGTGCATGGGGGGGATGTTACTGCCTGATCAGATAGGTCAGCACATAGGTTATCTCCATGGACATTTGGTGACCCTCACATGGTGTGAAACAAAATTTCCTACACGTCTAAAACACAGGCAGAGTGTGGTACCCTTAGGAGAAGAAGGTGTTTAACAAGCTAAATATGAGTAATGCTGTTGCAAAAAAAGCAAACATATTCTAGGATGTATTAGCAGGAGTACTGTAAGCAAGACATGAGAAATAATTCTTCCGCTCTACTCTGCGCTGATTAGGCTTCAACTGGAGTATTGTATCCAGTTCTGAGCATCACATTTCAGGAAAGATGTGGACAAATTGGAGAAAGTCCAGAGAAGAGCAACAAAAAGATTAAAGGCCAAGAAAATATGACCTATGAGGGAAGATTGAAAAAACTGGATTTGTTTAGTCTGGAGAAGAGAAGACTGAGAGGGGACATAACAGTTTTCAAATACATAAAAGGTTGTTACAAGGAAGAGGGAGAAAATTTTTTCTTCTGTACCTGTGAGGATAGGACAAGAAGCAATGGGTTTAAACTGCAGCAAGGGCGGTTTAGGTTGGACATTAGGAAAAACTTCCTAACTGTCAGAGTGGTTAAGCACTGGAATCTCCATCATTGGGGATTTTTAAGAGCAGGTTGGACAAACACTTGTCAGGGATGGTCTAGATAATACTTAAAAAGGAGTACTTGTGGCACCTTAGAGACTAACCAATTTATTTGAGCATAAGCTTTCGTGAGCTACAGCTCACTTCATCGGATGCATACTGTAGCTGTAGCTCACGAAAGCTTATGCTCAAATAAATTGGTTAGTCTCTAAGGTGCCACAAGTACTCCTTTTCTTTTTGCGAATACAGACTAACATGGCTGTTACTCTGAAACCTAGATAATACTTAGTCCTGCCTTGAGTGCAGGGGACTGGACTAGATGACCTCTTGAGGTCCCTTCCAGTTCTATGATTCTAATATCAGGATAAAAGTGAGGCCATTGGATACCCCCACAAGAGGCGGCTGTTTGCCAGTTTGCTGAATAGCACTATTTTGACTACACTGGTTGGGTGAGAGGTATGTGATTAATGCCACTTCTTAGACCTTTCTCGGAGTAAACAGAGTGCTGGACTCTGCCTTACATGGGCTCAGTGCTAATGTTCGTCTTTAGGAAAAACTCCTTCTGATTTTAATGGGCCTTGTGTGGTGCATGTGGAATTTGGTCCAGTTAAGACACAGACAGAGGCTCTTGGCCAAAACACAAAGCTATTCTCAGATTATTAGTCATTAAAATTATTACTCCATAAAACCCACACGGTACTCAATAAAATGTCGCTCTGTCAAACAACACTGAGATGGCACTGACACAGCTCGCTCCCTCAAGACCTCTTTCCCTCTCTCTGCTCATTGTAAACCACACGTCTTACTGAGTGACTCAAAATAAAGGGTCAAATTGTCCCCACTTGTGGAAAAACTAATTTAGGAAACAGAAGACACAGTGAGTTTTCACTCACGAGGCTCCTGTCAGAGGGAAGAGGGTTGTCCATCCATTAATGAGAAGGGAGTTCATCACCCCTTTGCTCATTAGTGTCCCAGGTTCAGGGTAGATCTCAGGACCCTGGCTATCAGTACTGGTTCTCATTGGTTCCTGCTCCCATCCAGTCCCAAGGCACACAGATCTATTCCCAGCTCCTTCCACCTTCTGGATCCATAGCTCCCCAACCTGGGAGCCCTAGCATGGAAAGTCTTGGGAGTCAGGAGAGGGAATGCTGTACGAGAACTTTTGCCTTCTTCTTTATGTTTGGGGGCTTTTCCTCCCCATTTGGGATTTGTTTGTTTTCAAAAGATTAAATCTGACTGATTCTTTGGCAGGGAGGGGAAAAAACAGGGCTGGATTAAAGCACAGCCTCACTGCAGGCCAATGCCGAGGACCCCTGCTCCCGGACTGATGTGATCACATCAGAATCTCAACTTTCATTTTAAAAAAGGTAAGTTCTAAGCCTCCATAATTGTGAAAACAGTTTGAAAATATGACCCACATGTAACCGATGCAGTGATGCTTGCCTGAGCCTGCAGGCAGCCTGAAACAATAGCTCTGAGAGGGGTGAACAGGTTATTAACTCTTACGAGCCATTCTGGAGAGTCCCAGCAACACAATGCGGCAAACAACTGCATATACTGGAGGGGAGGAGTGCAGCAGGCCTGGCCAACCTACCCATCCAAGCAGCTACTGGGGTAAGTCCTGAGGTGCCCCTCTCTGTCAACTCTGCCTTTCTAAGGGAGAGCGCAAAGCCCTGCTGCTCCCAAGAAGGGGGAATTGCCATTCCTAAGATACAGAAAGTGATCCCATGCTACCGCCCTTGTCGGTCTGAGCGGGGACAGGGAACCTCTGCCACTCTGTGCGTGTGTGGAGATGGGGGCGGAGGTCAGACAGGGCCACAGGAGTTGGGGGCATGGTGACATGTGTTGTGGTATGCCTAAAGTCCCAGATTGTCTTCATTCCCCTCCCCGCCCCCCACAAAAAAATACTTCAGATTTGTTTTGGTTTGGTTTTTTTCCCCAGTCATTCATTAAATCATGCTTGAAGAGTCAGATATATTGTTAAATATATGAAGAAAATCCTGGCTCACGTTTGCCTGAACCAGCAGTGTCAGCAAATATTAGGGTTCTGTGAGACATTCAGAAACACTCAACATCTCTGCCTTTCACTTTCACTAAATTTCATTGGGTTTTGCTCACAAATAGATGCAGTTGAAGAGCCTTCAGAGGCAGCGGGATCTAGTGGGCGGAGAATGGGACTGGGAACCTGGGACTGCTGGCTTGCTTTGCCACTCATTCAGGGTGTGGCCTGGAGCAAGTTACTTAACCCTTCTGTGTTTCCATTTCCCCTTCAGTAAAAGGTGGATAATTATTGACCAACCCACATGAGGGGAAGGGCAAGAGAACTTATTAGGTGCTATCAACATGCTAAATGTCATCAGCGTTACCTTGTATAACATCAAACCCTTCAATTCGCTCTACAAATAGCTCAGTGGCAGTGAGATAAATGGACTGAGGGAGAGAGGGCAGGTGGTTTTATAAAAACCTTGAAAATGGTTTTCTCTACAGCCACATGCCTCCTGAACTGTTCTCTCCATGAACAGTTACAGTTCTTTTGGGTGAATGGTAACAATATCATTTGAGTTTTATTCAATCCTCTCTCTCTCTCTCTATATATATATACACACTCAGACTCCTTGATAGAGGGGTTTTTTTTAAATGTGCATTTAATTTTGATTTCAGAGTTTGTCTGTTAAAGCAATGTATGGTTATAATGTTACTGCTTAATTTAGCCCCTGAACTGAAAATCTGCTGACCAGATGCAGTACAAATGGAGTCTTTATAAACTCAGACTGCTTACAACAAAGAAAACGCATTAAATAGTAGCAAATATATAATTAGCAAGAAAATTGGGGTTTAAAATATCACCGTCTATTTTCCCATTGTCACATGTAGATCATGTCTATAAATTACACTTTCACAAAATTTGTCATGTAATTTATCCTGACTGATACGCCCACAAGGTGCTGTAACTGCAAACCAGCAACATGCACTTAACTTCTTTTAAACATGTACAATATTTTCAAAATGTGGTGTTTTCATAAAACTTCTGAGTATTTCAATTTGAACTTTAATATATGTGTATCTAATAGAGAGAGCAGATTTCAAGGATGTTTTTAAGGGTCACAGTCAGCAGCAGCATTTTAAAGTAACATCTTTATTTTGTTGCTAAAGAGCTGCATACCCTTCTTGAGCCCTTCATGACTATGTGGTTTTATTTTTCTATGAGTGTTAGTATTTTTACCTGCTCTCTGTCACACACACCTATAGAGGCTGTTTTTTCATATTATTAAAAAACTCGCTTTCCGAATATAGTAAACTTAATGTAGTGGTCTCAAAAATCCCTCTTTTCCTTTCACTGCAAAGTTTAGCATTCTTGGCATTAAAACTTAAGATCATGACCTCATCATATCTAATTCAGGGGTTCTTTACTGACAGCTTCTCTGATAGTCATTTCATTCTACCTCACTGACATATAAGTATCACAGTTTCAGGGTTCACTGCATAAAGTTCTATTTTTAAATTAAATATATATGATTTAGGATTTGGCTAATAGTGGTTTCAACTGCGCTGCTGTGCTTATTAAAATCTTTTCCCTATACTACATAAAAGTGTAATATGTTTGTTTGGGTTCAATTGTAATAAAATATCAGTTTAATCTATTTATCTAATCTCAACTGTCTAATGTGTTTGTTCTAATCTATCTCTTCACCCTTGTCTATCTAATCTAAACTCTCTCTTTAATCTTGCCTACTTGATACAGACTAATCTAGCAATATAGGCCCCCCAAGCATGCAAACACTGAATAACTGTATGTACCAGAGCAGTCCCCTTGATTTCAATGGGACTAACTATAAGTGTCTAATTAAGCACATGCATAAATACTTTCAGAAATAGGGCCATAGCCATAGAGATTAATTTGTTTTCTCTCACCGTAATCAGAATCTTTAAAACAGGCATCTAAGTGGTCCTGGTCGTCATAGTCTTCAATGTCAATGCTGTTTTTTGTGCTCTTCTTCAGTAAGTGCTTGCCTGCATTTTTGTTGTTACTGCTCCCAGGTTTTTTTGAGTTTTGGGCTGAGATAGTGTTATTTTTAGCTTGGTTGGCACTCCATGAAGTCTGCAGGCAGGAGTCAGAAGACTGGAGATTTGCCATTGATAACATTCCTTGGATTGCTTCCTGTGTGCTGGGAGATGCAGGTGGCTGACTGAGGGAAAACATTAACAAAATAAAGAGCTTTAAGCTAATTACCAAATCAACAACATGAAACAAACAGTATTCACTGTAAATACAGCTCAATTTGATTTCTGGATTAATGGCCTCACCACTGTGTAGGTGTTTAGTACGGGAAATCAAGTTATACCAAGTATAGACCCATCAAGCATAGAAGGTTAGACGGGCAAACAGAGATTTGAGATAAAAAAATCAGGAAATCTTCCAAAATTTAGTTACGTGAATACTTTATCACAAGACATATTTTGGGCAAGTGAGGAGAGTAACCAAGTGACTCTCCCCACAACAAAAAGCTGGTAACCCAAGGACAATATAATCAACAAAATTATGTCTCCAGTACCCATTTTAGAAGAGAATGATCATGAGTTACATATTAACCTGTGGATTGGATGGGCCAACCTCCAAGCTGGGTCGGCCAAGACTCAACAGTAAATGAGGGGCAGCATTTAGTAGTCAAAAGAAATAAACAGGAGACTTTCTACAAAATCTTTCTTGGCTAGATCCTCAGGTGCTGAAAATCAGAGTAGGTCTACTGAAGTCAAAGGCCTTATGCCCGTTTTACTATCTGAGGATATGGCACTCTGTTCTTATTCTGAACTGACTCACTGATGTCTTTCACTGTGATTAAATGGCCATCCCTGTGACCACTTGAACACTGTGTCCACTCATGGAGGATAGGTCCATCAGTGACTATTAGCCAGGATAGGCAGGGATGGTCTCCCTAGCCTCTGTTTTCCAGAAGCTGGGAATGTGTGACAGGAGGTAGATCACTTGATGATTACCTGTTCTGTTCATTCCCTCTGGGGCACCTGGCACTGGCCACTGTCAGAAGACAAGATACTGGGCTACATGGACCTTTGGTCTGACCCAGAATGGCTGTTCTTATGTTCAGTGTTTGCTTAGAGTTTTGCAAATTTGCCAAATTCATCACAAGTAAACTAATGGCATGTATTTTACTTCCTCTTCTATAAGTGGAGCAGAGTAGGGGGACAAAAAAATTAGGGTAAAATATTCAGAAGCGGCCTCAGTGACTTGAGAGCCCAAGTCCTATTTTCAAAAGTGACTTATGAGTCTATGCCCAGGGAAAGTCAATGGGATTCAGTGGGCTCCTAAATCACTGACATGCTTTTGAAAATTTCACCCTTAATCTCAAACAAGATAACAAAAAGAGTTTGCCCATCACTGCTGGGCAACCATCTTTCATTTTCATTCACTACCACCCCACCAAAGAAAGGAAACCTAAGCATCTGAATCTATCCAATTGAAGAATTGAGTTACAATAGCGTTCCAAGCATCTCCTACACAACTGTCACATGCAAGGCTCGACCACTGCTAGATCCTGAAGGTCACAAGTGCAGTATGACAGGGTTCAGGGGACCATGCAGCTGCAGCTCTATGAACACAGTGAAAATTCTGTTCTACGCTGTAAGGCTTGGATCATATGTTCAGAGATGACATTTCGCACTAGAACATAACACATGGCTTCTCATTTGTGGTGTGTGTTTGTTAGACATTCTGGTTCTTTTTTAGGAGTAAAATTTGTTATTGGTGGTGTTTGAAATTGCTTTTTTAAAATTAAATAAAATATTGGTCCAATCTAAAAGCCCCACACTCCTTGAAATGAGTTCCTAGGCCTTGAGCCAGCAAGATAGTTAAGCATATTAACATGATTTCCATCACTGCAGAACTTGTACATTTCAGGTATTTGGGGTGTTTGGTTGAATAAAAATCTATTCTTGGATAACTGCACTGGCTTGGGTTTTTATAACATAATATTTGTAAACAGCCCTTCTCCCTGACCACCACCCTTAAGGGTGCTCAGGGTACTGTTCAAACTACACCGTGCAATGATACAGTTAGGTATGGATCACGACAAAACACATCACCTTAAAATTACACAGGTAACACCCAATGTAAAGGGCTTTTTATAGATTTCTACCATAAACGAGAAATTTAAATACATTTATTAAAAGATCAATGCTAACCCTTTTTGCTGCCGTTCACAAACAGTACTGACAAATCCAGCACAGGCTGGGACAGCCTAGATGACCTTTTCCAGCTCCAATTTCTGTTATTCTCAATAGGCAAGAACAGGGATTCAGAATTGCTGCTTTCTGTAGACTACAATGGACTTCTTACTTCCCCCAGTCCCAACATATGCTCCTGGAACGGAAGTCAGGATCTACTGAAAAGGAAGAGGAAGGAAGGCCTTCCTTGTGCTAGAGTACCGGCTGAAAGGACTGCTATATCAGGAGGTCAGAGCTGCTTGGAAGAGAGCTGAAGTGAGAATAAGGTGGGATCTAAGTACTTCCAGACAGAGGGTAAAATGAGATGTTTCAGTTAGGGGGGAAAGTGATGGAATATTAACTCTGAGTGCTCACAGGACTAAGCAGCGAATTTCCTTGTCCTCTGACTCTGTTGGCCTAAAATCCCTTTCACTACACCTTTGCAAGTAAATTGCAGTCACACAAGGATCTATTCTCCATCCATATTGAATCCCTCATTAGCATCAAAGGGAGTTAGTTATACCCCTATATTTAGAGAGGACTAGACCCTCTCCTTCCCCAGAGAGGAACAGAAACTGCTTAAAGATGTAAAGACTATCTCAACTCCATAAATTGGAGGAATTTTATAGCAAGGTCAAAAGAAGCCTAACTTTTAGTGCTACTGTATGAGACGCCCTTTCACATCTTTTACTCTCTTCCTTGTGGCCCAATCAGAAGAACAGAACTTCAGGAAACAGAATAAGCTGCTAGACCTTGTGTCTTACCCCAACAGAGACAAAGAATAGGATAAGTTGAGAGGAGGAAGAAAGATTCAAGAAAGTGGGAATATGACTAGAGTTATGCATTTATTACTGGTTTTGCATTACTACTGGTGTCTGATGGACAGAATAGCCAGGAACAGTTATGCATCAGTATATATAGACTGATGAATATAACCTGCAAAGGAATTTTAGAAAATGTAGACCTACACTAGCCCTGACAGATAATCATAGCTGTCAAAAATGCTATCAGGCTCAGAGTGATATTAAACAAGATGATTAATATTTCACCCGAAAAATTTACTTTTATAAAAGTTTTATTCCTGCAGTGGTAGGTTGATGTCAAAGGGTATGTAAAAATTCTAGAAAAGTGGTAAGCTAAAAAGGAAGTGTTCTACATAGCACATAGGTTTAATGAGGGAAGAAAAACAGGTTCACTAGAATGCAGAAGAAAATTAATCTCTTCAGACAGTACAAGAAAGCAATTTCTGAAAAGGCAGATTCTGTGAACTCAATACTTACAATTCTTTAGCGCTCAGGAAAACAATAAAGTGCAAAAACCACTGACAAAATGAAGATGTGTGTGGTTTCTTTTAAATCACTATTCAATAGAAACCACTAATACCAAACATTTCCTGGGCAAATTAGCAACAACATGTCACATTCTCTTATTCAATGCTAACTTAATCCCCTTTAAAGTTTTTTAGGATTCCAGATATAGTAACATGAATACATTCAGCAAGTTTCTTGAAACTAGTCACAGTCATAAAGAATCCTAAAAATGAGTTAAGCCAGTTCTAACAGCTAGTGAATCAATGAAAAAGGACATCAAGACATTTATTTGGTGAAGTACACTTTAATCCTCCCATTATCATGTCAAACACCTTCGTTTTCTGTCTGTTGCATTCATATTGTACACAAAATCTACAAAAAATTAACTTATTTTCTTCGCAGTTTGTCTCAAACACTAGACTCTCAAAACAGTGGAAACAGACCATCAAAAATGGGAGAATTAGAGAGGAATTGCCTAAAGCAATACAAGCTTTAACAAATAAATTGTGGAATCTGATCAAAACCAGCAGTTCTGAAAGTCAAACCACAAACTCAACGTGTGTGTAAAAACCTCTTAAAGAGACAGACAGTTACATATAAGTCAAAGTGTTTCTCATTAGGCCATGTTCTTGCAGATTTGCATTAAGTCATTTTGTTCTGCTTTCTAAGCCAGAAAATGTAGAAGAAACAGAAAGCAATTATTAACCTCTGGAAAGCCATATCCCCTTTCTATAACCTTAGAAATTATTTTTTTTTAAATACCATGTATAAAAGTAAACTTTCTGTTAGTTAAAAACCATGAAGACACCCACCTTGAAAATGGGAACAGAGAACCTCATAGACAATAGTACAGGCCCCCACACTGGATGGAGCAACTAAAATATGCAGCAATGTGCAGAACTAGTTGCTGCTTTGTCACTGAGCATATCCTGTTCACTTTTTGTTTCACTTGCATTAAAGGAGAGGATTTGGGGAGGGTTAGAGAAAAGGATATTATTGTGCAATTTACTGGATTAAATTCATGCCTTTTTGCACGTGGTTTTGCATTTTTGTAACTTCCTCTGCTGTATTTTTTTTCTTTCCCCCTTTAAAAGATAGTTTACTAGTGCTTGGAAAGTTGTCACCCTTGAGAGCAGAGGGGGAATTAGCTTACTTCAATAATTGTTCACTGTGTAGTAAGCATCTGGTGATTTTCAGCTGCTTACATCTCAGCAACCGAAAGAGGTACTGCACTGAAAACTGTCAGCTCACACAGAATCTTGATCTGTAAAACATAGTAAAATTTAGTAAAACTTGGTTCAGCCATTGCACACTCCATAGGCAAAGGAAACGTTCAAACGGACAAAAGAGCATCAATACAGTAGGTGTAACATCACAGCTCATTAAAACGATATAGATGGGGGAATTCTCACACCGAATAAGAGATTTTAAGTTACAGTTAGCCCAACCTACTGTGGGCACAGCTGTGGCCCACGGTCTGATCTAACTCCCACTGGATCAGTGGATCAAGACCAGCTTGACTAAGTAATGGTTTGTGGAGCGTCCAAGAAAAACTTTTCCACGTTAGCTGATTTGAGAGGAAGAAAAACCAAACCATAGAAAGATGGGAATTATTAACACATGGTAGGAAAAACCAAACAGTACCACATTTGCATTGTGCAGCATTGTAGTATGTGTGTATATTCAGGAGTTTTTCTTATTAAAAAAAAAGCATGTTTATATATATTTAATAAAAAATGAGTGATTATGAAATGAAATATAATAATTTCATTAGGCAGGAGCTTTTTTCACTCAAGCTTACACCCACACTACCAAAACCCAATTGTTTATATAAGAGCCAAAAGTGATACGACATGTTCCCACGAAGTTACAACACACAGTATAGTAATTCATGCAGAATTTAGTTATTACTGCATTTTAGACTTAGATTTCAGAAGCCATAAAGGCTATGAATGCACTGGATACAGTGCCTGGTAAAAGGGGAGGAAAAATGAGAGGGCTAACTCCTATTCTGTTATTGAACGGCTTTGTGACCCATTGAAGTCAATGGAATAGCATCAATGCCAGAGTCTTTGAGGATTATTGTAACTTTCACAAACGTTTCTGTTTGATACATTGCAAACAAGCAGCCAGCCTCATTATCTGTCATACACCCAATGTAACAAAAATGGCTGAACCAAATTTTAATAATTCTTATGTTTTATAGACGCTATTCTGTTGTCACATCCCACTGCAAACACAGCTGTAAGCAAGTCTTGTAACGTTATGCCCCCCTCTCAGTAGAATGCATTTAATAATTTTGAGAAACTTAAATGTAAATATGAAAAGACGACTAAACTACATCAGGGTGTTAGGTGAAAATGGAATTAACAAAAGTTGTTCTCTAATCTGATGATGAATTCTGATGTAGCATTTAGATATGAGATGGCTTTGAGGGGAAGAGCAAGAAGAAAAGAAGTTATAGGTTAAAAGGTGTATATTTATTACTAATTGTAAAGGAATTAGAGATGGGTCCAAACCAAACTCTGGAAAAGTGCAGATCAGGAATCAGATCCAAACTCTGTGACTCAGGTCCATCTCTTAAGACATGTCTTTTAAAAGGTTGTTACTCAACTCTGCAAAAACAGTCTTTAGCAGATGGTAAGCAATAATTGCCTCCACCTAGGCAAAAGCAGCAATTAGCTAAGGCTAGGTCTGTTCTCTAAGAGATACCAGCCTCCTCTAATCTAGGCTCCCTTCCTCTTCCCCTTAACATCCTCTTCTTCCCCCGCCCCCCACTGAAAAAACAGACCTTGTATACACACGGTTCTGGCATTTTTACAGCTATGTAGCCTTGCTCTGAGCCTTGTCTACAGTAGTAGCCCACCACTGCCAGCATCCCTGGAGCTGCATTGATGTTGAAGTGTTAAGATGAGAGTCTGCAAATTTCGTTCGGGTCAGTCAAGTGACAAGGTTTCCCCCAAAACACTGAAAAGATGTCAAAGGAGTTTACATGATACACATATCACAGCAAGAGTAATTTCCAAAGAGCTCTTCTGTATCAGAGTTCATTTCCTATATCTCACACAGCTGTCTGAATGAATGGCAGAGTAAGCAGTCACATAATGAATCCCTGAAGGGTAAAAACTCCTTTAGCTCTGCAAGTCTCCCTCCTTCAGGTTTATCTGCACCTCTACTGCCTTTCTTGGCACTCTACACTTCAATCCTGTCTCATCACAAAGCAAACCAGTTCTCTTTTAATCTCACTGATACTATTTGCTGCTACAGTTTCACTTGGCAACGTTCACTACTGGGTGTGAAGCACCTCTGTTGGAATTCTCTGCATTGCTCTTAATTTCCAGAGTTTCTTAATGGATAGATAGTTTCTTCTTCTTCTTTGGAACCTCCCAGGGAAAGAGCTCATTCCACTCTACCAAGGCCCTGTCATAACTGCAAGCTGCAGTTTAGCAACTGTGTCAAGAAAAATGAAACGCCCAGTGGAAGGAAGGAGAGGGTAACCGTGACAGCACCGATCACCTGCACCTTCTGAGCTCCACACTCCCACCCAGCTCTCCCAAAAGCCCCATGTCATGTTCAACCATAATTACTCCATCATGGATCCTGAGACAGCATGGAATTGGCGGGAGGGCTGGAAAGAGAATGGCTGCTGCAGACCGACAATGATACAGCCGGAGGGCTTCCCAATGATCCAGCCTCACAGCTGACATTTCCAACCTTTGTGCTTTGTGCTTACAGAATACTGTGGTTAGCGTCTGTCACACACAACGAATAAGCTTTGTGAATTGTGAAGAGGGTGAAACTTGTTTTGAATAGCTGACAAAAATTCATTGCTTAATCTGTAAAATGGGGCTAATGATACTGCGCTCCTTTGTAAAGCACATCGAGATCTGCTGCTCCTAAGGGTTACTGATAAATTGGTCCTCTAGTAGACGTGAAGCAAAGGATACTCAATACAGTCTGCAATACACATTGGAGTGGTCTCTTAAGACTGGAGGTTGCCTACCAAAGGTGGCCTCTAGACCGGGTTTCACTCTATTAATTACATCATCATCATCAAGTCTGCCTTGAATGACAGTGTTCAGGGGTTTTTTCTGCGTAGTCCCTGTATCCCTGTTAATTACAACTGTTAAGCATCCTTGAATCCTAACTACTTATTTTGATTTGCTTTCTTTCCCGGGGTCAGTAAATCCTGTTTACTGAAGGAAGCCATCTGGGATAATAGCTTCCTGGATTCTCCCATACTAAGATCAGATTGTACACTCCTTTTAAGCAGGCATAAACTCACGCTGATTTCAGCAGACATTGCCTGAATAAGTTGTGCAGGACTGTTCTCTAACCCCCTTAAGGCTTTTACAGGAAAGAACTCCATTTATCATGCACTCCTTGTTTTTGGTACATTCTCCCAGAATTGCACTTTTACATTTATTTACATTGTCATTATTATTTGTGTTACCGTAGAACCTAGATGCCCCAGAGCTCCATTGTGCTAGGCACTGCACAAACACATGTTAATAGACAGCCATTGCCCTGAAGACCTTACAGTCTAAGCTAGGGTGATCAGATGTCTCAATTTGATAGGGACAGTCCTGATATTTGGGGCTTTGTCTTATATAGGCTCCTATTACTCCCCACCCCGTCCCGATTTTTCACACTTGCTGTCTGGTCACCCTAGTCTAAGCAGACAAGACAGATAAAGGACAGGAGAAAGTAATCATCATCATCCCTATTTTACAGATGGCAAATGGAGGCACAGAGAAATTGAATGACTTGACCAAAGTCACAATGGGAGTCCGTGACAGAGCCAGGCACTGAAACCAGGTCACCTCAGTTCCAGTCCAGGGCCTATAAAAAAAGAACTATTAAGCCTTTTACAGAATTATTTTTAAAAATGCGTGCAAGACTCCAAATCACTATCACAGTACAGTGGTTTGGTTAATAATTACAAATACATGGTCATTTTTAAATAAAACACTAGTAAAGCTGTTCTCTCTTTATGTCCGTAACAAGATGTGAGTCCAAGTTTCTGTTTCTCTGCTGAAAACGTAAGATGATGTCAGTACCAGCTAAACAGAACATATTCCTGCAAGGTGCTAGGCATTCACGGATTTTTTTTTTATTTGTACAGCACCCCAGGTCCTTCACCTAGGTTGTAGGCCCTAGACAGCATGGCCTTTTACAGACATAGCCTTTGCTGAAAAAGAGGTTAGAAATGAAGGGCCAGATTTTGGTTTCTTTACTCAGTGGGACTGCAATTGTGAGTAAGACAAGTAAGGCTGGACCCCAATTAGATGGATGATCATACAGATGATGGGAGAGAAGAGAAAGCAAGAAGGGGAAATTGTTCTGACATGTACATGGGAGGTATTTGTTTTGCTCTTTTTAAAGGACATGAGGAAGTGGACCGTACCAGGGTAGAGTGAAGAGATGGGCCTCCTCCTGATCTCAATGGGCTGGAGACCCAGAGCCTGTATCTGCTCAAGCAGGCTCACTGGGGCCGAAAGCTGATGAACAGGGCTGCTCTGCAGGGGAGCCAAAGCAGGGAGGCCCCACAAAGGTAGGACACAGACAGTCTGTGTCAGAGAAGATCACCATGGTGAATTTCTGTGGTTTCCATTAGAGGAGAAATACAGCCTGTCCAGGACCATGGATTCACTGGGGAGCAGGCACAGCACTTTGCATCTGCTACTTCACCCCAAAATCACTAGTAGTTGTGGCTCTCCTGTAAGGCACTATCCTGAGAGATGTTCCTTGGGCTGAGCTCACAGTGGACCAGATCCAGCAGGTATTAAGTATGTGAGCAGTCCCATTAATTTAAATAGGATTACTCACATGCTGAGATTAGGCATGCATTTAGATACCTTGCTGGACCAGGGGATGGATCAATTTTGCCTTGCATTGATTTGGGATATTTAATATGTATGTTTTAATTGAGATGGGCCTGAACTAAAGTCCCAGGTCCAAACAGCCCGTAAGTCTGGGGTGTTTGTGATTTGGAGCCACATTTTGCAGCTCTAATTTGTAAAATATTTTCCTTTCCCGTTAATAGTTTCCAGTTTGGGGCTTAACACTAGTGTAAAAAACCTCCCAGCATTTCTCACTATTAGCCAGACCTCAACGATTTTGGCATCACATGTGATATCCCACTTATAATAGCCTCCGCTAAAACATTTCCAGCACACATACAGCATTGTAGATGAGCAAGGCCCCAAACTGATCCATGAAGACCCATTTTATGCTTAATGTCCTCTAGAGAAATTACTTCTTACAGCCATTTGTTGCTTCCTGAATTTTTTCTTTTTCCAAACACCCAATAATCCGGATTGTGTGGACCGTACCAAGCATTATAAAATGAATGCAAGTTGTTTGGTGCATAAATTAATGTTGTCCTCAAGCTGCATTAACTGAGCTGTCTCCTTTTGAATGAATCATCAACTTTATTGTTATTGCTTTGGTGGATTTTCAGCATTTACACCTGGGAATGCCTCTAATTTTATAATTATACCACCAGGACCTTTTCCACCTGCTCACCTCCAGGACCTGGGACATAGAAGGAGCTAGTTTACTGGAAAAAAAGTTATTACTAAATTGCAAAATCCTGTGTTAGCTGCACACATGAAACAGAGCATTATTTTGCTTTAAGAGAGGGATCATCAGCCAGGTGTGCCTACCTGTTGGTGTTGTACTCTAAACCCCCAACTTCCTTGCTCGCCTGCAAAAGATCTAGAATTCCTGCCGAACTTCCACTCTCTTTCTTCACTTTGGAGTTGCGGCCTGGCTTTGCCTCTGTGTCAATGTGAAGCGAATCTTCATCTGATGACTCATCACTCTGTCAAAGCAAGGTAAAAGCTCAAAAAAAAACTGAAACAAGCTACATTAGTCAGCAAGCTGTCAAATAGTTTTGCAGCATGACGCTAGTCTTTTTGTTCCCCCAAAACTTGAGAACAGAACTGTTACTTTGCTTTCCCCATAAAAGTTAGGGGCACAGTTTGAATGGGTCTCTTTACAGCTTTGTTGTTATATTATCTTTGCAGAGTCAATTTAATACTTCTGAGGAGTGCCAGATCTATGGAAGTCCCCTATTTATCTATCATCTAAGCAACACCACTTCAAGCTTCCCACGCTATCTTTCCAATGTGCCTCACTCTTCTTCTGATGGCATCCCTGCCCCCAAGTTAGAGAGGGTTCTTTCCTCAGGCCTATCCAGTCCTTTGTGTCACTGCTAAGACCACCAAGAAAGGATACCAATTTCTACCAATTATGGTGCTGGTTATGTATTATGAACATTTGTGCTCTAGCATCTGCACTGAGACCAACCGTCACCTCATTTCACATCAGTCAGGCAGACACATCAGATGGGAATGAGAGCTTGGAGAATTTTTTTCAGTCAAATAGTAAATTTGCCAAAAAATGAAGTTTTGGGGCAACTGAAACTGTTCATGAATTCAAGCTGAATTCGGCCGATGGTTTTGGGAAAATAAAAAATTAGGATTTTTTTTTTTAAAGACAAAATGGTTCATTTTGACATTTCATTTTGAAAAAATTCAGTTTTGGTTTGAAATTAAACAATTTTCTTCCAGTTCAAACACTGAACCAAAAAAATCAATTACTCGCTCAGCTCTAATGGTAACAATGTTGAGTCACTACTAGACTGTAACCATGAATGAATGTACAGGTGAGAAGTTCTGATTGCCCTTAAATATCCTTGAGCCATCATGTCTCCCCAAACACAGTTTAAGAAGTCTACACTATTCATGAAATCTGAATGTCTTGGATATATACAGTTTATGTCAACCGTCTACCTTGCTTGTTGCAAGTGATTCAAATCATATAATATGCATGCAAATTGTCCCCTATTTAACGCTAAACATGTGCTTAAACGTTATCCTGAATAGGAATGGACCAATGCATGTGCTGAAGAGCTTTCCTGAACTCCGACCATAAACAGTCCCACGGCAGTCAGTGAGAGTGCTCAAGTGTTTTAACATTAAGTATGAACCTAAGTGTCTTGCTGAATTGGGGGCATTATAGATGTGAGAGAGACTATAAGGAAAGACAGTTCCTCTTATGTAGTCAGTAAATAAAGCCTTTAATTACCATGTAATAGGAATCATGGGCATCCTGTAATATAAAACACCAACTATGCTAACACACTGCTCACATTACTTTAAGAGTAACTTGTTGAACGTACTGTGTAGAAATGGATTAGTGCTGACCAGTGCCCAAAGAAAATGAAGAAGCTCATTTACTGCCACAGGCCTGGAACAGAGCCAGCAATGCAGTGCGGGTGTGAGCACTGCCGAGCGGGTCACACTCACCCTCCAGAGGAGGACGTGAGCCTTCATGTTCTGTCTCCTTCTCTCGTTGTTACCTGCTTACAAAGTTGTCCATCATTCCTGGCCATGTCTCTGTTTTGTATTACTTCCCTTTTCCCAGTGAAAGGGAAGGAAAGTGACAACATTTTGTTCCTGTAAAACTATTTCCTGTTCATTTCGTTGTCTTTTCTTCTCCCCAACCAGCCCTGCCCCTAAACTCCCTGAAAACCTTCCAGTCCCCTTATTTTACTCCAGTCTTCATTTCCCGCAGTACAGATACCATCAGTCTGGATAAGGAAGAATGGACAGGACTATCCTTGCAGTCCACTAACTCTGCTTCTTAATTGTCAAGAGGAATTGCTGTGAGTGACACGTGCCATCTTCCTTCCCCACACAGACCGAGCATACATCCGCAACAGCTGTGCCAGCCTATCATGAGGTGCCCAACCCTGCCACCACTGGGAGTTCCTGGTGTCCTGTGGCAAGAGAATTGAGCCATACAACTCATTTGGGTGGAGAGGTGTCTAACAATAAAATTCTGCAGAATGCTTGACAGGTCCTAGACTCCATTTACATTCACTATGGCAGAGGACAATATATGAGCAATCAAGCCATGGTAACAACTAACCCCGATCTGCTACAATATATTAATGCAATCCACTGCAAACATGGCAGGTCACCTCTAGTTAACTAAATGAAAAGACATTACAGTTGGATACAAATAAATCGACAAAGTCTTTAGTACATTAAGGGTCTGATTCTCATTTACAGTAAGGCCCTTTTACACCTTTCTGGCACCATGAAGTGGCTTTAGGGTGGTTGCAAACGTAATTCAATGACTATTTCATTGAGCCTACTCAGTGCTCACATGTGTTTAAGTGGATCAAGGTCAGAGGACTTAGCACCCCATAGGATCAAGCCCTTAATGTATTTCTAAATGTGTGGAATGGCACACAGATACAACAGGGAAAGGTACAATAATAATAGAATACCTTATACAATACTGACTCCACCTTTGGCTTCTTAACTGGTGTGTGCTGTAGCGTTTCTTTTTTATCTGATAAAACTGAAAAAAAAACAAAAACCTGTTAAAGTTGAGACAGACCTTTCACTAACTCCAGAAACAACCTGTACGGCCTCAGAATACAATTTGAGTCCATTGTATTTATTTTAAATCTTGTGCTGCAAGTAATATGTACATGTTCTTTATTTATTGTAAAACTTATAATAACTTTAAAAAGTAGTTTTGAAGAACTGGATACAATTTAATTGCACAGATATAGACAAAACAGGATGCAGTCTTACAAGGTAAATCTCTCTTTGTAGTGTTTTTCTTTCTTCTAATTGGAAATTCGTCAATTTTCAGTTCGCCATCATCTGACACATACTCATATTCATCTCGCACAGGTTTTGTTTTATCTTCTTTAAAATTTTGCAGTGACCCAAACACACCAGGATTCAACTGGGATTTGACTCCCTTGGAACTATAGAGACAAATATTATAAAATCTGAAATGATAACATTTTCACACGGAAAGCGTATCAAGGAGACACTCAGCCACATATCAAGGTAACATTTCTTATAAATGTAGGGAATCAGAGCTTGGTAGTTTTAAAGATAGAGTGCCAGTTCACATTGGTTTGCATGTGTATTGTTTTGCACGGGTTTCACAGGACCAGATCCTCAACTAGTGCGAATCGGAGTTGTTCCACTGACTTCAAATGAGCACTACGTTGACTTCAATTGGTTTGTACCTTCCGAGGATCTAGGTCATAATACAATCAATACATATGTAATACACACACACTACATGAAATCCATGTATTCCATTTTCAGTTGATTTATGTAGAATGTGCCCAGCCTAGTCTCCGGGGATACGTAGATACAGTATAAAATAAAAACTCAAACTGACAAGAAGTCAACTCAGAAAAATATCCCTCCAGCTGCAATTAAAGCTTAGTCCAGTTAAGGCACCATCCTCAAGCATCTGCCAGAATGAACAGATAAACCTTTCAAATTGCCATTATGGCCAATAAATCTGGACTTTGTCAGATCAAATTCTAGAGATGAGCGTGCTCTCCCTGGATTGGGAATAGAGCAACTAACAAGCACTCAGATGTGGTTTCCATTAGCAGGCGTGCCAGTTGCTCTCAGCTGTTGAGATGGAGGGGGCGGTCTTTAGGGCAGGAGCAACACAAGCACTTCCTCATAATCGATAAATGTTGATAGAGCCAGTGGGAATTGCTGGTGGCCAGGACTGCTCAGGATTGACCACAGTGGAAATTTTCCCCAATAGAACAGTAGCAGCCAGTACACCTGGTGGAGTGTCCCAACCACACCTACCACTGACTCATTCTCATTTCAACCAATAGGCCTGCAATAAAATGAACTGTGGAGGAGGACGAGACAAAAAAGGAAGAGAAAGGGAGACGAGGAGGACAAAGCGAGAGGAAAGAAGAAGAGACAAGGGCACCCCAGCTGCGCCCGGTCAACAACAAATGGCACACAGGGATAGATCACAGTGCAGAATCAGGCAGAATGTGTCTCTATAAGGATACACGCCCCGAAGGCTGGAACAGCTCCAGTGAAATGCTGCACAGACTACCAGTTCAAATATTTTTTTTAAAATGTGTATTATTTATTCAGTGATCCAGGTCTTGTTTAATCCAGGTAAATATTAGAACCATGCCAGAAAATAGGGGATTTTTTCTTTTATTACTGAGAAAAGTGAAATTAAATAAAGGGTGAATGAAAAAATACTGATGTTTTAGCCTAGGGCAAGTTTTTACAGCCAAGATATAAACTACTGGTAATAGAGATTTATAATTGACACATTCTAACTGGAGAACCAATGTAAAACGATAAACATACAAAATAATCTGAACTGCTATTATCTCTGTAAAACCACTAATAGGGATCTGATTTCATAACTAAGAAATATTTTAAGCATATTGTAAATAGAATTTACTTACTTAAAAATAATAAAAACGTAAGCACAATTTTTACTTTTGAACATAAGGCCAAGTTTGTCACTTCCCTGTCTAAAAACCTCCCAACCATATAGTACAATTATTCTTTATAATTCAAAGCGTATTGCCATATTTTTACTTACCCAAGCAATTTCTTGTTAGAGAAAGAAAATGTAAATTTATTGTCCTTATTTCCTGATAAAGGTGTCTTTTCCAATTTGTGTTCCTCTTCCATTTTTAATAATGAATCTGGTTTACTGTTCTGCAAATCATGAAAACAGCAACAAAATTAGGTTAATATGTTACCAATATTTTTAGATTTCTAAGCCAATTCTGGTATTTATTACTAAATAATTAGGATATACAGAATGTATATGCGTACGCGCACGCTCACACACAGAAATGTTTAGTTTAGTTTTCACTTCAGTTAGGCCCAATTCAGGAAAGCATCCCCGCTGAGGATAGCACTTAAGCACACACTTAACTTTAAACATATGCTTAAGTCCCTTTTAAGACAATGGTTGTTAAGCACATGCCTAAAGATGAGCATGTGCTTAAGTGTTATTCTAAATGGGGATGGTTTTAAGCATGAGCTTAAGTGTATTACTGAATCAGGCCTTTACCCAGGTGCTCTTCCCAACCAAGTCCATCAGAACTGTACCCATACAACTAAGGGCAAAACTAAGCATTGGGTCCATGATCTTGCAAAGAAGAATATTTTCAACAATATTTCCTTAGTTTCATTTTTTGAGAAGTGGTTTTAACCACACCTTGACATGTGAAAAATTCAAAGTATGTATTTGTTACCCCTTACTAATATTTTCCAGACTAATAGCAATAGAGGATGTTAAGGAATCAAAGACATCACAATCAAGTTAATTTCATTGCACCAGTTCTATTAATCCAAACAGTTCCTTGGGGTTACCCACTGGCAGAAGCTGTCTTTGTAGCAGAATGATATTTGTCATAAACTGTTTTCAAATACAGTTTAAAAGGGGGATACACCTCCCTCCATTATCAATATTTTGAACTTGTTACATGGAAGAAACTTGGAAACTGGGATCTGCCTGGATCCAGGGAGTCAAAAGCAACAAGGAACAATCTTTATTTTGGCTCCCTCAAGCTGCAAGTCTCTCTCCGAGACCTGCTCACTTAGAGACTGTGCTTTCACATCACATATCTAACAACTTGGCAGTTACAGGCACCCTTTTTTAAAAGGATGGGATACGATAATTCTTTCTTTTCCCTCTGGAAGGGAAGCTTCAGAATTTGCCCCTTAATCTACAGTAGAAGCAATGATAACTATTACATTACGTGTTTTATATTTTTGGATTTAACATCAAATCAGTTAGAGTTTTGTTTTGTTTTTTAAATACAGCCCTTGCTTTCTTCTAAACTGTATAGGCACTATCCTCAACTGGTGTATATTAAAATACATTACCACCACCAGTCATCATCTGGTGATCTGGCTCAATGAGAATAGCTTCTTTGCTAATAACAGGAAGATACAGTCGTTCTCGCTTTTTTATGTATTTTTGGCAGGGGTGTGTGTGTTAGGGATGGGGGGTAAGGAAACAACAGTTTTGTTTCATTTTAAGGAATGATGAATCCTTTCTCATAAGCAGCCCGTAGAATGCTCTGAAATTAAGACTATTACAGCTATTACAGAATGAATGTTATGGACTACATTCTTTGTATTGCTCCAAAATGGTCTGGAGTAAGATTACTGCACTCCAGGACTGAATTCAACCTACATTATGTATCTCAGGAGCCTGTCTCAATGAGGCAAACTTTTAAATATATAGGGCCTGATTTGGATCTCGCTCACTCTGGTTTGACACCATTGTGAGTCAACTGATTTCACTGGAGTTACCGCAGATTTAAACCGATGTAATTCAGATCAGAATCATGACTACAGAGTAGGGGTAAGATTATTCAGAGCTGTCTACAATTATTTCCTGACTGAAAATCTTTCTTTAATTTTCCATAATTATTCTAACATCTTTCCATAATTCTGGGGGGCCTGATTCTCTGTGTGCTTACACCTCTGTAAATCAAGAGTAACACCAAAGCACTCAATGGAGTAACACTTTGTGAAACCAGTGAGCAAGTCTGGGATTAGGCCCTATATTTGCAGTGTTTGTACTATACTCTGCTAGAAGATACACTGCTTATTCCCCAATTTCTAGTGTCTCCCATTGCTGTGTGCTACTGTACTTCAGTGTGGCAGCACAAGTTAACAACAGACTTTACCTTATATTTCCATTTGGCTTCCGTTTTGCTCTTATTGTGCTCTCGAATTTCAAATTTCTCCACCTCATTTTGCTTATTAACAACTTCCTTATTGGGAACACTTAAAACATTCTTTGCAGCCTGTAAAAAAATCACCACATACTCCTAAACAGGAAGGAGATGAGCTCCAGTTTTCCCAAGTTAATTACCCCCCCTTTATAAACATATATCTGAATCGGCTGGAAGAAAGAAATATTTTACGCCAAGAAAAAATCACACTGACACTGATTCTTTTTGACATAATAGCTGGAGTTTCAATCAAATATTAATGCTCAGAGAAATTAGAAAATTTTTTTTGTTTCTCCCTTGCCAAGGTCACTATAAAGAATGCTTTGATCTCCTATCTGTTGCTTCAGAGGCATGTTTCACAAACTGCATACAAACTACTTTTTAAAAGCCTTAATATTATTTCTTGTAGACCAAATTTAAACAATCAAGTGAAGTAAAGGGCAACCGGGTTCCATTGCAAAACTCTCATTATGTCAATGGAGCCAGCATTTTAATTTTTCCTGCATGAGACACCTGAACATAAGCCTTACTCCATGCTACTTAAAAACCATTGAGAGCAGTTAGAACAATGTAACGCACCTTCCCCTTCTTTGGCGTTTCAATTTTTGTCAAAGCCTCTTTCGTGTGCGCCTCCAGCAGGTCCAGATTTGGAATGGCGGGTGGCGGGCTTTCCTTCACTTTCTTTCCTTTCTTCTTCCCTTCTCCCTTGACTTTTGGAGTTTTGGGCGGTTTGGGAGGTTTGGGGGGCTTGGGCGGTTTAGGAGGCTTGGGGGTTTTCACAGCTTTTGGAGTCTTTTTTTTCGGAACTTTTTCTACGGGAGGCGGAGGGGGAGTCTCTGGTACAGGCGAGGGCACTTCCTGCTTCTCCACAGGACAGATTTCCTCTACTTTCACATTGGCACTGACTTCTGTTTTGTTGACTTTGAAAGCATTCTGTAGTTTGGCAGAACATGGAAACATATTCAGTTCCAACTTCAAGACCATTAGTTATTCTGCAGCATCTCCCTTCCCTCATGGGAAATAAAACCCTAACACCTTCTTCTAAAGATAAGGATGCTCATGCCCAGGCTGGACAGGAAACATAGGGGAATCCTCAGGGAGCCTACAGCTTTCCAGCATGCTCCTGCACTGTTCCCTCCCAGCTGCCAGTGCAGAGGCCAGGTAAAAGGGATGAGGCTGGGGTTCCCTTACAACCAGCTGATCCCCACATCCCAGGACAATCCCTGGGAGCTGCTGACAGCCAGCACAGATGACAGGTGCTTAGATCTTCACCAGAGGCTGGACTGGTGCTCAGGGGACTCAGGAATGGTAGCACAAGGGTGCCATTAAAAAAAATGCACCACACTAGGGACTCCGGTAGGGTGATCCACAGCCACTCTGGATAAACATACTAATTATCAGGCTTATTTGTAAAGCTGCATTTGATTTTCTAAAGTATCGGGATGCTTGTTCCAAACAAGACCAGTCACATAAGCTATACTTCCATAAGCAGAACGGCTGGTTTCATATCAAAGCAGCTAATATTAATTGACTACACTTTAAGATGCAGATATTTATTTATATTTCCTTAGTTTGGTCTCTGGATTTTATTTGTCCTTTTCTTTTATCCAGAGAATTCCAATATGGAAAAAAAAAAACTTGTGAAATTAGATGGTCTTGTGTTTAAAATGCAAATCAGACATAACAGAATACATTTCAAATTAATTCAGATGTGATAAATGCAGCAGAACCATGTTTCACACCCCCAGGTAAAATAAGCAGTAAAAAGCTGCACAGTTAAAATTAACAGCTTCTGACTAATTAAAAAGAAATTATTTTCTGCTTAAGTTGCCATTCTGATTTTACGTAAAAAGGCATAAAAGGAAGAGATAGATTTCAATGTCAGTGATTAAGGCATGGGTAGGAAAGAGATGGACCAAAACTAAATGTCAGTCTCAAAACACAAGAGAGAGCTTTATAGTGCATGTCATTAAATATACGGGGCCATCTATTACTCTAGATCCACTATAGGACTCCCACCAATATCAATGAGTCGTGTGCATGTGTATTAAGAGGCGTACTGTATATGGCCTACAGGTTTAGGTGCCACGTTATTAATTATTATTATTATTAATCATATTTATTCCAGTAGTGGCTAGGAAGCAGTTGAGCTAGGCACTGTACAAACAGAGTAGCAGTAGACAGGCCCTGCCTCGAAGAACTTACAATCTCAACAGAGAGCGCAGATGGTATGGTAGGGAAGGGGTGTAACACACGAGCAAAGTGATCAATAGGATCTTGGCAAACGTCATGTTAGTGCCATGATTTTTTTGTGGATTGAGTTAGGTGGGGATTAGCTAAAGAGAACGTGAAGTGAGATGGGTGAACAGAACAGAGCAGATGCGAAGAGAAAGGGGAGGAAAGAGGAGAATAAGGAGGAGCAGATGTGGATTGAGGCTGAGGAAGAGACTGTGAGGCAAGGTAAAAGGGGGTTCGGAGCAAACAGCCAATCAGCACAGGAGAGAGAATGCCTTAACATCACTGTTCCTAAATTTCCCATTAATTTTCCTGATAGGAATGTAATGAGAAAGCAATTCACTTATTTCAATAATCCTCTATTTTATGCTGCAGTTTACGAAAAATGCATGATGTAGTTAATATTATGGAAAGAACACAAACCTCACTTAATCTTATTTCTTTGGCAAGGTCCTTGATAAGTTGTGCTGGTTTAAAATGTTCCGGGAGTTCATCTTCATGGTCGGCTAGAGCCTAAAACAAAACACAGCCACTGTGCTGTTTTCACGCCCTTAATATTATTCTCACACACAATCAAAAGACTTGTCAACTGACCCATCTATATTTTTTCTATTTGTTCAGCTCAAGTAACACAAACAACATTAGATGATTCAGTTCAACTAAGAGACAAATATGTTGTTACCCTGTCAGTGTGTTACTTCTGCTCCCTATGGATAAGTACTTATAAAATCAATAGTTCTTTTCAGATAGCATGTGTGATTTTACAACTGGAGCACTTCCTTTCTTTCCTCCCTCTGTGCCTTCTTTTGATAAGTTCATTTCCTACAGCTTCACCCAGAAGACTGGGTAGAGAACATCTCAGAAGAGTATCTTAATTGAGGATAATAGGTGAATCCCTTGCTGCCGGAGTGGGTTGGGAGCTAATGAAATTTGTACTCGCATGCCATGTTATAACATCCCAAGCTCTGATGTCAATAACTGCACCAGACCCCTATAAATTATTACTTGTTTGCACTTTTTTTATCCCACTATTTCATATCTGCTTACCAGGTTGACCAGTGGTTCTCAACCAGGGGTACACATACCCCTGAGGGTACTCAGAGGTCTTCCAGGGGTACTCAACTCATCTAGATCAGTGTTTCTCAACCTGGGGGTTGCAGTTCCTGGGGGGTCATGGGACAGGTTTAGAGGGATCACAAGTGCAGGGCTGACATTAGGGGGTGGCGAGCAGGTCAATTCCCAGGACCCTGCACCACAGGGACCCCACAAAGCTAAGTTGCAAGCTTCAGCCCTGCCGCCCGGGGCTCAGGTTTCAGACAAAGCTGGCAAGTGAAAACCAGGCCCAGGTCTCACGCTGAAATGTAAGTACAATATTTATATTCCAATTGATTTATTTTATACTTATACAGTAAAAAACGAGAAAGTCAGCAATTTCTCAGTAATAGCGTGCTGTGACACTTCTGTATTTTTATGTCTGATTTTGTAAGCAAGTAGTTTTTAAGTGAGGTGAAACCTGCGGGTACGCAAGACAAATCAGATTCCTGAAAGGGGTACAGTAGTCTGGAAAGATTGAGAGCCACTTTGGTAGACAAGTAAATAGGTTGACAGTGAGGAGAGAACTTCCAAACCAGAGTCCGCTCTGACACCCAGAGGACATGGACTGCAGGTTACTAAGGACCAAAGTTTGAGCTCGGCATTAACCAGTCTTCCATTGCTGTGGGCTGATTGGATGCAAATAAGGCACAGACATCTAACTGATCTAAATTCTATGTACAAACTTGAGCCCTCCGTTGCTCACGCCCTGCCAGAACAGAGCCCAGTGTCTGAAAATCTGACCCTACATCTGTCAATCCCTGCTGCAGGTTCCCTAATTGTGACCCTACAGGTATGCTGTGATGTACTTGGAAATTCAGCAGCTAATCTTAAGAGACATGGAACAAGTAAATCAATTCTATGTAGGAACAATTATGAAACAGTCACACTTTATATTAAGGTTCCAAATAGCTCATAAAGGATAAATCAATGAGTAAATGACAGCTTCATAAGTTAATGAATTATTACAGAATCCAACAGATCAAAGGGTGGCTTATTACTCTGGCTTAAAACCATTAATAACATCTATTGATATGCTTATAATCACCTATACGAACATACTACTCATGGCTGTGACATGCTTATGACATCAATTAATCATTCATTAACCCTTTATAAACTATTTATAGATGGAAACAATATTAGGTGTGACCCATGAAATCATAACTGAACTTTAATGAGTTGCAGCAATATAAGTGAGGCGGAGTTGCTCTGACAATATGCATTCCTGATTACAATTCCTGTTGCTTTTCTTAGTTAGAAGCAAGAAGCCAAAGCAGAAGAAAGCAAAAACTGACTGGAGCTAGAAATTCCATTTTTCTCTGGATTGACCCGCTCCCTTCTTCTTTTCAGTTTGCATCTCTCTAAACGTTTGTCCTTGTGGGGACCACCAGAATGTGTGCACAGCCTTATCTCTCTCAGAAGAGGTGTGCCCTTCCCCTTGAAGTTCCCACCTGTTGAGACGACTTCCACAGACAGACAGGATCATTTGTAGTAGCCTCTTCCGAGACATTTGTAACTGCAGTACAAGTCTGTATATTGGTTGTAGGCACCACTCGCTCATAAACTCTCCTCCTGACAAGTTTTCAGCATGGCAGATATCTTTAACTCCTACACTAAAAGAAGGTACCAGGCCAGATGTTTATCTGGTGTAAATGGGAGTATCACCATTGACTTCAATGGAGCTGCTCTGATTTACGGCAACCAAGAAAAGATGTCAGAAAGTGTCGAGTAGTGTTTACATCGATGTATTTCTGACCCTATCCTCAAGAGTTACATCAAGGAAAAAAATGCATAAAATTAAAAACCAAAAGGAATTAGACTGATTAAAAGAAGAAAACAGTGATTACTGGGATCACTCATAATGGGGCTCCCCTTTAAACACGGTGTCTCTTAGAAACTAAAGGTCAGAGGATTGGTGATGGAATATGATGCCTTTTTCTTCTATATATGGTTCAACTATATACCAGGTCAGTAGTTTATGAAAGTTATGTCCATTTGACGTTTGTTGGGTGGCCTGTGAGCAATGACTGGTGGTGTTAGTTCTGCTCAGCAGACTTCATCACAACACCATCAGCACAAGTGACGCACAGTTGGCAGACTCATCAGAAAAGCCAAGGACTGACTGAGTATGGAGACCCAACTAGCCTTGTACCTCTGCAAATGGTTCCACTCAATTAGGGCTGAGCTACACTGGATGAGCAGACCATACCATTTGAGGAAACTTGCAGGGCTAGTGTTTCTATTGATCCTGTTTTGTGATTGAACAGCGGAGTTCTGCCTCCTCGCTAAAGCTCCTGTCCTCTCACTTAACACGGGTGTAAATCAAGAGTAACTTCACAGAGGCCAGTTGAGCTACAACTGGTGTATTTGAGAGGAAATTCGGGCCTGCAAGGTCTCCAATCTTTTGAAGTCTTCTCTAGCTCCAAGGTGTGCAGCTTGTTGTCAATTCATCTTGGTTTTCAAGAAGCAGGGACACTTTTATGCACATAATTATCTGCCTGACTTTTAGTATCTCAGGCTACCAGCTGCGCCACTAATAATATAAGCCCCTATCTCTCTCTCTCTCCAAGAAACTAGGATTACTGATTTTGCTACATGGACGCTATTTTTGTTCTTCTGTCCTATTCTTTGTTCTTGCTACAACACAAAGCAATGAAACAGGATATTAAAAAAAAAAAAAGACATTTTCCTACCTGTTTTTTAGTCCACGACCTGAAAGCACCATTAAGAATTTTTGCCCCTTGGACTAAATGAGAAGGAGGCTGCTGCCCAGCTTTGTGCAAACCTAAGCAAAGGAAATATTCAATAATATTCAACCATGGTGGCCAATTTTCTATTTAAAATTCTTTACTAAAAATGTCTAGCTGTGCACTGAGGTGGGAGGTGAGGAGGTATTTGGAGCCACAAACACTGGTCTTAGGACACAAATGTTTGTGGTTTACCTTAGTGCTCAGACTCTCATTGACTTTGGCGGACTTTAAATCAGGCCCTTACTTTGTATATCTGCTGCTCTCTTTTATTTCTGCTAGAATTAAATGATACTGGTCACTCTGAATAAAAAAACTGGTATCTAAAATACTTCATTAAAGAGGGCTGCCACAGATTAGATGCCTATAACATAACACACTGCTTTCATCAGGCAAACAATTTATCTGTTGTTTTGGAGATATAAGGTACCCCAAATAATTCTGCTCATTATAGTTTTGTTCATAGCTAAGTCAAAAGGAGACCCCGTTGAAGCCCACATGCAAATGAAACTTTGGTCTTACTTATTTAAATTATATCCATTTATTTTATTTATTTAAAAAAATCTCTGTGTTTCTCTCTCGCCAGATGATGCTGTGGCAAGAAATTAAGATGAAGAGCAAAATAATTACAGTAAATAAAACGTGTGTGTGGTATCTATGTATATAATGTGTCTGTTAACTTTGAAGCAATCCAGTTCAGCAGCTCTTGTGCTCCCAGAAAACTTTACTTTTCAGCATCTGTGAAGGTCACATTGACATTACCAAGTGACCGGATTCTGCTGCCCTTACAACCAGGTAATTAGCAACTTGTTGTAGAAGTAGTTCTGTTAAAATCAATGGAGCACTTGAGAAATGAGTCACTACTCAATCTAAGGTCGGCAGAATTTGGCAGAGCATAGGGCATGACTGCAAATCTGGCACTCAGACTCTCTGGAAAAGCGATACTACCTTACAATGCCGTTGCCCTGTGATACAACTCAGCTCTGTCTTCAACTCTGCTAAACTGTTTAGGGGCTTTAGCATAGATAAGAGACAGAGAGAGGCTCCTCTCTGCACTACAAAATGTAATAATCCCTTTAAATGATTTGGGGGGAAATTACTGTATTAGAAGATGGTGACCTGACATGGCTGTACTAGTAGGTCAGTACTTTCCGAATTTGTATATGTTCTTTTAGCCTACACACCAGCTAAGCACATTTATCTTTACCTTCTGTTGGTATCTTAGGTAAAATGCAAAGACTTGATTCTGCTAGATCAAGAACTGGTGATTTTGGCCTCTGTCCATCTTTTGGCTTGCACATCAACGGAAAATAATGATAACTCTATCCTCACATAACCACAGCTGAGAAAACAGAGTGCATGGAACAGTGTTCTACCTTTGAATGTCTCCAGCAGATGCTTTCCCATATACCAACATGCTGTTTCAAAGTTTGGAAACTGGGTTAGGCTGACAATTTTCAACCGCCTTTCCACTTCGTACGCTCTGTGATACAAAGCAAGAATGCACTTTAAGTGTAATGGACTGCAAGCAGCATTACAAGTGAAAAGAAACGTATAGCTCATTGACACATTAGAATGCAAACGTCTTATGGATTTATTTCCCAGATTTGTATTTTTTAATCAACTAGGCTGGAATCAATCCTAAAACACAACATTAAAATAACACAAGTAAAAAGAAACAGTAAATTAAGGATGGAAAATGGTCTCATTGCACGATTTGTCTGACCTCAGAACAGACCTTTACTTTACACTTGGTAAGGTCTCCAGCTGGGCAGTTAGAAGGCCATATTCAGAAGGGTGCACAGTGTGTTGTAAGGTACATCTCCCACAGTAATGTAACATATCTCTTTTCTTCTGGTGCCCTCGTGCGTAAATTAAAACAACGTACTGTATGTCTACACTGCAACCAAGGAGTATGTATGCAGCATGTATAGACATACCTAGCTAGCTCATAAACTGATAACAGTGAAGCCATGGCAGCACACACTTCACAGCAGGCTGTGACAAGCCCACTTGGAGCCCTGGGTAATTACTCGGGCAGCTAGCCCACATTGAAGTCCATGATGTGGTGGCCTCATCACTATTGGAATGTGAACTAGCTAGATCGGTAGCATAGTTGAGGGTAAATATGGCTAAAGAGAGTTTACCCACTTACTTCTTGTTTGGGGAACATGGAGTTTAGTTTAGGTTAATTCACCCACTTCTTTTTTTACCAATACACCACTGAGCCAGATTGGAGCTACCCTGGATGTGTCTACACATGCTGCAATTCACCCAACAATTAAAGTGCAGACACACCCTTAGATACCCTTGCATTTAATTAGATTGAGGGTAAATAATGTCTTGAGGAGTCTAAGTATGAATGAGTTTAAGAAAGCGGAAGGGTCTAACTTTTGCATTGCTTCTAATTTGGCCCATAACATACATGGGGACATAAATATTAAATATTCAAGCTAATTCTTAAAAGAGAGTATTGCTCAATTCATGGTCTGTTTGACCTGTAAAGGAAATCTTAAGTTCCTTACAACTAAAATTAGCCCTGAACCAAAATTTCAGACTCCAAATCAACAAGTGATTCCAAATACAGAACCTCAATCTGAAATCAAAGTACAGATAAAATTGATAAGGAAAAGCTGAAAACACAGACAAAGTACCTCATCTGCATTTCAACACTTAGGCTATGTAGAAAATGTCCCGCAAATGCTAGGCAGTCTACAGGTGTGAGAGTTGCATAAATCCAACCTGTGAAAGACAGAGAAATAAAAGAGACACTTTGAGTAAAACCTGGAATTGTTATCACTGGTAACTTGTAACAGCATGCTGCTGCAGTCCATGTAGTATCTTACTTCCTGTGTGGCCATCCAGATCATGGGCCCATTCCAGCCCTTTTAGTAAGCAAGGGTTATTCTGTTGTAGTAAATAGAGTTGCACGTGCTTAAATCAGGGCTGAATTAGCCCCCGCTGTTTACATTGTACATAAGGGCCTGATCCTGTAACATGCGGAGCACCTTCATCTCCCAGGGGAGTCTTGCTAATTCACTTGCAGCAAGATCAGAGAGAGAGAGAGAAGATGTTGCACAGATCAGTCAGAGAGCGACTGTTTTACTGTTACTCTGAAAAACAGCAGGAACAGAACAGTACCTGTTTTCAGACCATCAAGTGTAAAAAACCCCAAGTGTTGACAACTCCTGATAAGGGCTTCAAGCGTGGTGCTATGAACAGGTGTTTTCCAAATATTTTATTTTCATACCAAAAAGCTGCTCCCAATTGAACCCCCTCACATAGGGATCCTGTAAACTGCTCAGTGTTTACTCCGCCAGACAGTTTCACATATGGTCATCAGGAAAACACCTACTTTCTACTTTTTTATGGTCAAAGCAAAAAAATTCAAGTGCGTAATTAATTCTGACTACACACAGAGAAAGAAATGGGTGCTCTGGATGCTGCCTGTAAAGCATGAGTACCAGGATAAATATTATTAATAATTGTTTGTCTTACTGCAGCACCGAGACATGCCAACTCAAATAGGAGCCCCATTGTTCGAGGCACTGTATAAACAGAGAGAGAGAATCCCTGCCCCAAAGAGCTGACTGTCTAAAGGGGTGGAGGGGAAACTGAGGCATGGGGAGGGAAAGAGGCACAAGCAGGTCTGAGGTAGAACCATGAGTAGAATCCAGATCTCATGAAACCCAGTGCAGTGTCCCATCCACTGGACCATGCTACTTCTCATCAGGCTGCATCTCTATAAAGATGCCGGTGCTGAGAATATGGGGGTTGAAAAAGCAAAATCTACCATCCACAATCTGCAGCTAGGGTTTGAATGTATAGTGCAGCATTCAGGCAACTGCTTCTCCAGTCTATGGGCTGGAGTGGAACAATGGCCAGAGACACAGACCCTTAGCTCCCCAGTATCATAGGAAAACAAAGACTCTGAAAAGGACTTAGGAGTCTAAGGGTGTGTCTACACTGCCATAAGAGACCGACGGCAATGGTGGCTGACTCAGGCTCACAGGGCTTAAAATTGCAGTGTAGACATTCATGCTTAGGCTGGCACCTGGCCTCTGAGACCCCACGAGGGGACTAGGTCTCAGAACCAGGGCTCTAGCCATAGGCCAGGGCTGGAGCACCCATGGGGAGAAAATGGTGGGTGCAGAGCACCCACTGGCAGCCCCCCTGTCAGAACTTCCCACAACACCTCCTGCCTGCCGGTGTCCCACCAATTAGCACCTCGGGGGAGGGGGCGGAATTGGGCGGGGAGAGGCGTGGAGCGGGGGCAGGAAGAGGCAGGGTGGGACCTTGGGGGAGGGGTGAAGTGGGGGTGGGGCCTGGGGCAGAGCCACGGGTCAACACATTGTAAAGTTGGCGCCTGTGGCTCCAGCCCAAGCCTGAAAGTCTGCATTGCAATTCTTAGCCCCGCAACGCCAAGACAGCAGACTCAGGCTCTGAGACTCGGTGCCACAGGGTTTTTACTGCAATGCAGACATACCCCAGTGGCCAAGCAACTCAGCATGAGCTCCCAAATACAATGCCAACAAGGGCTTATGGGACCCCGGGATGTATAAACAGGGGGGTAGTGAGGAGGAGTACAGAGGCGATTTTACCTCTGTAGACAGCGTTGGTGAGACCAATATTGGAATACTGAGTACAGTTCAGTGTCCACATTACAAAGGACGTTGAACAATTGGAGATGGTGCAGAAAAGAGCCCCCAAAATCATTTGAGGGCTGGAGAAAGGGCCTTGCAGTGAAGGACTTCCAGCATGCGATCTGTTTCGCTTCTCAAAAAGAAGATGGACAGGTGACTTGATGACAGTATATAACTAAGTACTTGCACAGGGAGAAAACACAAGGTACTAAAGGGTTCTTTACTCTAGTGCAGAATGGTGGAACAAAAACCAGGGGCTGGACACAGAAGCCAGACCAATTCAAATTAGAAATAAGGCACCAATTTTTAATAGTGAGGGTGATCATCTGCTGGAACATTCTACAAAGGGAAGGGAGGGATTTTGCATTTTTTCATATCTTCATGTCAAGACTTGGCGCCTTTCTGGAAGACATACTTTAGCCGAACACATGACTGGGCTCAATACAGAGGTGACTGGGGGAAATGTAACTGTCTGTGCTATACAGAAGGTCAGCCTGGATGATCTGATGTTCCCTTCTGGCCTTCATAAACTCTCTGAATCTATTACTATTCTCTTGAATCAGTTCTGGTGTCTTAATTCATGACAGAATGCCATGCAACTCGTTTTAGGATGTCTCAAATGTGTAATACAAATATTAACATTATATATATTATATTAAAAAATTTTCTTCAGAGCTGCTAGGTGGTTTTATAGAAATTCTTATTAATGAAATTAAGGCCTCTAAATATCTCTGTTCAATCTGAATATTTCTGTTTCACAGAACGGTCCAAATTAGTGATGGAAGAAACTTAATAGATCACTTAGTCCATCCCTGTAACAGTGCAGGATTGTCCCCTGAGGTATATTTTCTAATGCTTTGTCCAGTCCCGTTTTAAATGTCTTCCGTCACTGCCTTTGGGAGGCTTTTCAACAGATGAATAGATTTCACCCTTATAAAATGTTCATGATGTTCAGACAAAACACTCCTTTGCTTAACTCAACCCAATTACTCCTAGATCATCCTAAATAATTCCTCTCTCTCTCTCCCGGGAGTTTACTCCTTTTAAATATTGGTACAGTACAATATTCTTTGGCCAGAGTCTGCCTTCCTTTGCATCTCCACAGCACTAGGGAAGTCAGCACTATAGAAGTGGTCAACATTTTTCAAATTTCTCAGGGGGACTGCATGCACCATGGAGGTTCTGCTTCTCGACCTGCACTCCTGATTCAGAAAAGCATGCAGAACTGCTGCCTTGAATGAGTGCGCTTTCCCAGGTGGCCCAGTGGTTCGAGTGCTAGCCATGGATTTGGGAGACCCAGGTTCAATTTCCAGCCCTGCCACAAACTCCATGTGTGTGACCTTGGGAGAGTCATGCAGCCGCTATGTCTCAGTTCCTTATTGGGAAAATACTTTCCTACCTCACAGGGGTGTTGTGAGGATAAATACTCTATAGAGCATGAGGTGGTCAGACCCTATGGTAAAGGGGGCCACACAAATACCTAAAATAGACAGACTTCCTGCACTGAGACCTCTGTTAATTTTTCTTCCCACCCCATCCTTTTGACATGGAAGGCAGAGAGGAACATGGAGCTCGGTTAGAGCAGAATACTCGCTGAACATCATTGAAATGACAGACAAGTAATAAGGATCTCTGGTTTAAATTACGATAATATCTGCTGTTCAGTATGCACCATGTAAATGACAATAAAGCAAGGCACACAGAATCTGTGCTTCATCTGATGAGGCCAACCGAGTAAGCACACGAAATACCATTTTTCCCCAGAGAAGAGAATAATTTATAATTAGGCAAAGCTTGCACGCACAAAGCAGCACTTGTTCTTAATATTCCAGGGAATACTCTACACAGAACACCTTTAGCAACCTACTCACCTGATGGGATAAAGAGCGTTTGTCCTTGCTTAACTGTGCATTTATAACATTTATCCACTTGGTCTGCAAAGAACATCTCACTGTGATTTGCTGCTGACTGCCAGCGTTCATACAGGGAAATGTTTGCAGAGGCCGGTTTGATGAGATAAAATATCTTTTCTCCCTGAATTGAAAAAAAAAATGCAGCTAGCAACAAACATCCAAACCAAATGAAACTGCAACAGAATGGCTGTTGGACTGCATATTTTAACACACTTTAAATAAGGTTTGCTAGACGATTTTGAATAGAATCCCAGTATAGTAACATGACAGAAAACGGAATCACATACAGTCTAAGAAGTTTTTTAAAAAAGGATCATGTGTTTATATACAAACATGTACAAAGTTCATTATTAGTAGATAATTGCTCAGACTTTGGGATCATATTAGTGACAGATGGAAAAGACCTACTGTATCAGAGTAACAGCAGAACAGAATAATACTAATAACATTTAAACTTTATAGAGAGATTTAAATTTAGAAAGTACTGCACAAACATTAACTAATTAATCCTTAAATTAGAGTGCTCTGAAAGAGAAGATTTAGACAATTTATACATTATGGGCCATATCCTTGGTGTAAACTGGCATAGCACCAATTAATGGCGCTACACTGAGTTACAACAGTTGAGGACCTGGTTACACTTTACCTTAGCCAAAGAGCTCCGAAGTGTTTCATGATGGTCTAAGAATTAAATTGGTTATTAAATGGAAGTAAAATGTAACTCCTTACTTTCAGCACGTGGTACCAAGCCGATGCCCCTCCAGAGTCTATGTGAAAATCTGTGTAGCTGTCCTTCACACATATCAGGCAGTACTTGGTCACTTTTGGTTTTGCCAGCAGAGCATCATCAGGCCAATAATTCTCCACCCAAGACAGCTTTTTAACGATGTCTGGTGGTTCTACAAAACTGGACATTCTTAACAGAGGGGATAAAAAACCTTTTTAATAATGATCAAAATAACCATCATGTACAGAAAGGAAAGGGCTGGATTCTGATCTTTTACATCAATCTGAATCTGGAGTAACTCCATACCTGTCAATGGAGTTATTCTGAATTTAGAGCAAAGTAATTAAGATCAGAACCTGATCTGGAATATTTCAGGCATAAGGAAACTATACTTTTACAATAAGCTGAAAAATGTTCACAAGCAGAAGTTGGCAGGATTTAAATCTCTTCATGAAACATGCTGATCCTTTACTGGTCTGTGGACTTATGCTGCTGGCATTATTAATGTTGTTTAATTAGCTCACGGTTTACAGTGTCAATATTGTGATGTTTAGGTTTAGTGACTGTATGGTGGCATACAGTAGGCATGTTACATTTTGATGTCACGGATAGGAGGAGTCCAGGTGGGCTGAGAAATTACTCCTTTTCTTGGCAAAGTGAGCTGGCCATTCTTAATACAATTAATGAGGGCTTGAGCCACTTCTGGTCTCAGTGATTTCTCAAAAACTTCAAATGAGGAGAAAGTGTTATTCAGGGAGATCATTCAAGCACATTCAATCACAAGTTGACATGAAGAACTGAAAAAGTGACTATGTAGCGCTCGAACTAAATTAACCTTTTACTTAAACCAGGTCAATACTTAGAACAAATATTTGTTTCTCCAACACAGGGCACTTTAAAATGTCACTTAAATGAGAGCATCTGAACATCAATCTAAAATTATATGCTCCCGTTTGACAGGCATATATCATTTATGCTCACCGCCAGAGCCTGATAACATTGTTCCAGTTAAAATGGCAGGGAAAGATGGAGTGTGAGATTCAATTAAAATGTCACGGTCTTTGTTAAGAAATAAAATATTTGGTAGTTGATGTCTAAATCAGCAGCATATGAGTGATGGCTCCAGCAATCCTGAGAATAAAAGACCTCCCATCATTGTTGTCTCCTAAAAGTGAAAAGCTGTAAAATCCCTATTGAAAATACTTATAATCATTGAACTCTGAAATTACTTTAGATTCTTTATGTGGAAACAAGCTTAAATCACTAAGGGTATGTCTCCACTACGAAATTAGGTCAAATTTATAGAAGTCGATTTTTTAGAAAGCAATTTTATACAGTCGATTGTGTGTGTCCCCACACTAATGCACTAAGCGCATTAAGTCGGCGGAGTGTGTCCACAGTACCGAGGTTAGCGTCGACTTTCAGAGCATTGCACTGTGGGTAGCTATCCCACAGTTCCCGCAGACTCCACCACCCATTGGAATTCTGGGTTAAGCTCCCAATGCCTGATGGGGCAAAAACATTGTTACAGGTGGTTTTTGGTCGTCAGTCGCCCCTCCCTCTGTGAAAGCAACAGCAGACAATCGTTTTGCACCTTTTTTCCATGCGGGTGCCATACTGCTTTCAGCAGACGGTGCATTAGGACTGCTAACCGTCATCGTCATCCACCGCTTCCGCTGCCACTATGCTCTCCTGATGCTATGAATCCACCTTGCAGGTCCTCTATATGACTGTCATCATCCACCGCTTCCGCTGGCACTCTGCTCTCCTGGTGGTCTCGCAGGGCCGCTTCCGTTGCAACTCTGCTCGGCTGCCCTTGTCTCGCCATACCACGGCAAGTGTGCAACCCACTCAGCTGTTGTGTCCTGGCAGCAGACAGTGCAGTAGGTCTTCAAAACTGGTCATCCAACCACCGCTTCCCCCGCAACTCTGCTCTCCTACATACATCATACCACGACAAGCATGGAGCCCGCTCAGATCACCGCAGCAGTTATGAGCATTGTAAACACCTCACGCATTATCATGCAGTATATGCAGAACCAGAACCTGCAAAAGCAGGCGAGGAGGCGACGGCAACGCGGTGATGAGAGGGATGAGGACATGGACACAGACTTCTCTCAAAGTACAGGCCCCGGTAATTTGGCCATCCTGGTGGCAACAGGGCAGGCTCATGCCATGGAATGCCGATTTTGGGCCCGGGAAACAAGAACAGACTGGTGGGACCACATAGTGTTGCAGGTCTGGGATGATTCCCAGTGGCTGCGAAACTTTCGCAAGCGTAAGGGCACTTCCACGGAACTTTGTGACTTGCTTTCCCCTGTCCTGAAGTGCAAGAATACCAAGATGAGAGCAACCCTCACAGTTCACAAGTGAGTGGCGATAGCCCTCTGGAAGCTTGCAACGCCAGACAGCTACCGGTCAGTCAGGAATCAATTTGGAGTGGGCAAATCTACTGTGGGGGCTGCTGTGATCCAAGTAGCCAATGCAATCACTGAGCTGCTGCTATCAAGGGTAGTGACTCTGGGAAATGTGCAGGTCATAGTGGATGGCTTTGCTGCAATGGGATTCCCTAACTGTGGTGGGGCGATAGACGGAACACATATCCCTATCTTGGGACCAAGGCAGCCAGTACATAAACCAAAAGGGGTACTTTTCAATGGTGCTGCAACCACTGGTGGATCACAAGGGACGTTTCACCAACATCAACGTGGGATGGCCAGGAAAGGTACATGACGCTTGCATCTTCAGGAACTCTGGTCTGTATGAACAGCTGCAGCAAGGAACTTACTTTCCAGACCAGAAAATAACCATTGGGGATGTTGAAATGCCTATAGTTATCCTTGGGGACCCAGCCTACCCCTTAATGCCATGGCTCATGAAGCCACACACAGGCACCCTGGACAGTAGTCAGGAGCTGTTCAACTATAGGCTGAGCAAGTGCAGAATGGTGGTAGAATGTGCATTTGGACGTTTAAAAGAGCACTGGCGCAGTTTACTGACTTGGTTAGACCTCAGTGAAACCAATATTCCCATTGTTATTACTGCTTGCTGTGTGCTCCACAATATCTGTGAGAGTAAGGGGGAGATGTTTATGGCAGGGTGGGAAGTTGAGGCAAATGGCGTGGCCACTGATTACGTGCAGCCAGACACCAGGGTGGTTAGAAGAACATAGCAGGGCACGCTGTGCATCAGAGAAGCTTTGAAAACCAGTTTCATGGCTGACCAGGTCTACGGTGTGACAATTCTGTTTGTTTCTCCTCGATGAAAACCCGCCCCCTTGGTTCACTCTACTTCCCTGTAAGCCAACTGCCTTCCCCTCCCCCCTTCGATCACCACTTGCAGAGGCAATCAAATCATTGTTGTTTCAGATTCATGCATTCTTTATTAATTCGTCACACAAATGGGATAACTGCCAAGGCAGCCCAAGAGGGGTGGAGGAGGAGGTAAGGACAAGGCCACACTGCACTTCAAAACTTATTGAATGCCAGACTTCTGTTGCTTGGGCAGTCCTCTCGGGTGGAGTGGTTGGGTGCCCAGAGGGCCCCCCCTCCACCACGTTCTTGGGCATCTGGGTGAGGAGGCTATGGAACTTGGGGAGAAGGGCGGTTGGTTACACAGGGGCTGCAGTGGTGGTCTGTGCCTTTCCTGCACTTCAACCATACGCCGGAGCATATCAGTTTGATCCTCCAGTAGCCTCAGCATTGCATCCTGCCACCTCTCATCATGCTGCCGCCACCTTTCCTCTTGATCCCACCACCTCTCCTGTTGCTCCCGCCATCTGTCCTTGAGTTCATTTTGTGCTTTCCTGAACTCTGCCATTGTCTGCCTCCACACATTCTGCTGGGCTCTTTCAGTTTGGGTGGACTGCATGAGCTCAGAGAACATTTCATGGTGAGTGCGGTTTTCTTGCCTTCTTATCTGCACTAGCCTCTGGGACGGAGATGCTAGTCAGAGCATTGAATATTTGCAGCTGCGGGAGGAAAAAAAGGGAGAGTAAAACTGAAAAAGACACACTGGCCATTTAAAAGGAGGGGCTGATGTTTTCAGGTTAACGTGCAGCACAAACCCAATTAACCCCCACACACACACCCAATTCTCTGGGATGATTGCTTCACCCCTCCCCTCGCTGCGTGGCTAACAGCAAGGATGATTTCTTTTCAGCCACAGGCAAACAGCCCACCAGGAACAGCCACCCCTGAATGTCCCCTTAATAAAATTCCCCTATTTCAACCAGGTGACCATGAATGATATCACTCTCCTGAGGATAACTCAGAGAGATAAAGAACAGATGTTGCTTGAATGCCAGCAAATACCAGGACCACACGCTGCCATGCTTTCTTATGCAATGATTCCAGACTACGTGCTATTGGCCTGCCATGGTAAAGTGCTGCACTCTTCGGAAACCTTTTGCAAAGGCTTTGGGAGCACCTCCAGGACAGCTTCATTGAGATGTCCCTGGAGGATTTCTGCTCCATTCCCAGACACGTTAACAGACTTTTCCAGTAGCTGTACTGGCCGCGAATGCATCCTAAGTCTTCAGGGCAAATTAATCATTAAACACGCTTGCTTTTAAACCGTGTATTATATTTACAAAGGTACACTCACCAGAGGTGCTTCTCTGCATTCAAGTTCCGGGAACCTGGGTTGGGAGGGTACTGTCTCCAGGGTGATAAACAGTTCCTGGCTGTCGGGGGAGAATGGTTTCTCCACTTGCCTAGTGTGCGCGATCTTCAACCTCCCCCTCCTCCTCATCTTCCTCGTCCCCAAAATCCTCATCCCTGTTGCATGAGACTCCCTTGCAGGAGTCCATGTACAGGTGTGGGGTAGTTGTAGGGGCACCCCCTAGAATGGCATGCAGCTCATCATAGAAGCAGCATGTTTGGGACTCTGACCCCGAGTGGGCGTTTGCCTCTTGGGTTTTTTGGTAGGCTTGCCTGAGCTCCTTAAGTTTCACGCGGCACTGCTGCAGGTACCTGTGATAGCCTCTGTCCTTCATGCCCTTGGAGATTTTTTCAAATATTTTGGCATTTCGTCTTTTGGAACGGAGTTCTGATTCGTCTCCCCATACAGCGATCAGATCCAGTACTTCCCGTTGGGTCCATGCTGGAGCTCTTTTGAGATTCTGGGACTCCATGGTCAGCTCTGCTGATGAGATCTGCACGGTCACCTGTGCTGATCAGCTTGCCACGCCAGCCAAACAGGAAATGAAATTCAAAAATTCCCAGGGCTTTTCCTGTCTACCTGGCCAGTGCATCCAAGCCAAGAGTGCTGTCCAGAATGGTCACACGAGAGCACTGTGGGATAGCTCCCGAAGGACAATACCATCGAATTGCGTCCACACTAATCCAAATTCGACCTGGCGATGTCGATTTCAGCGCTAATCCCCTCGTCGGGGAGGAGTACAGAAATCGATTTTAAGAACCCAATAAGTCGATAAAAATGGCTTCATTGTGTGGACGGGTGCAGGGTTAAATCAATCTAATGCTGCTAAATTCGACCTAAACTCGTAGTGTAAACCAGGGCTAAAACAATAAATACAAGAGAGCACAGGCAAGAAATCTCTGGATATTAAAAGAAATGAACATGCAATTATCTTTCCACCTTTTTCTAGTCTGTGTTAATTATTGTTGTTGTTTCTTTCTTTTCAGCAAGATGGAATGTTCTTCTAAAATCATAACTGTTTATTTTTCTGCTGGAGCTCATCACATTTTCTCTGTAGTGATGTGGTCTTTATAAAGGGTCCTTTTCCCTGGTGACATTTTCTTTATACATGTCTAGATTACCCAGAAGGAGTACAAGGCAAATCTAAAGGATTCATGCGGCTGCATAAGGTTCAGGATAACATAAATTCAACTCCCCCACTGAAGCTACTCCTGGGTATAATCTCACTCAAAGTCCTGAATATGGTTGTATAAACCAAAAAACAGTAATTTGTACTTTCAGATATAGAGGGGACTGTTAAGAGCCTAAAACACAACATGAAACAGTGCAGAATGGGAGATTCCCCACCTCTGAGGTTTCTAAAACTGAAATTCATTCAAACACTAAATTTTGCAGCTAGCTTCAAATCAGTGCTGTAGCAGGGATACATATTCGGGGACAACTAAACACCTGTGCTCAAGTCAGTGTCACTGTCACATAAGGTCAACATCAGGACGGACCTGGAGTCAAAGAGATAACAGATTACCTGCAAACACTGAACCAGAGGCATCCACACCCTCCACAAAATCCCCAGACTATATTCACTTTAACCCTGCTCTCATTAAACCCTGAACTAAATTAAACCAGAATAACTCCACTGTATATTTTTTAATCCGCGTAGAGTTGCACTGAATTTGTACCAGTGTACTGAAATCAGAATCTAGTCCAGTGTCTACAGGTGCCTAGGATGGCTTTACCAAATATCTATCAAGGGCTTGCCTACTCACCATTTTAGTACTGTGCTCTTGGGGACACATACAAAAATATAATCAAGGAAAACAGACTGAGGGTAACATTTTCAGAAGTGCCAACATGACTAAGGAGTCCAAGTTCCACGGACCTCAGGTGCTACGGATAATTTTATCTTACAGCAGATTTCCAAAGACCATTCGCCCCTTTTTATTCTGGCTTTGTTAATTTAAAAAAAAAAAAAAAAAAGCCTGAAAGTGCATTTTGCTTCTGCCAGGTTCAGTATTGTGGTGAGCTCAATTCAAGAGGCAAAAAGACTTCAGCTCAACACTTTAGCAACAGTACAAGATCTTTATTTGCTCTCTCTTTTTTTGAAGTGAAGAATTCCCTGTGAGGATCCACATGGCTGATAGGTTGGGATGCACTATCACTAATCACTAATGTTGTTTATTAATTTTGCACTGATAATGCGCTTGGTGCTATACTCCACACAAAAACAGAGCCTTGTCCAGGAGAGATCTTACATTTGTAACTTTTCTCCAATTACAGTTTTTACATCACAGAAGATTCCTATTGTGTCAGAAACAAGCTTGGAAAATAAGACCTTCCCTCCCCACAACATCCCTTGAGAAGTTCATGTGGAGGACCTAGTTAATCTACACATCTCTCTGCAGTTTCATTATGCCTTTGCCTTATCTCTTCTTTTGTCCTCCTGCCAATATTTGACTTGTTTCATATAAGTATCCATGTCTACATGGGGAAAAAAATTGGTATAACTGAAGGTGTGAATTTAAGATATCATTAGACCAGTATAATTCCCCAGGTCGTTTTCAGTTTAGTTCACGTCACTTGGGAAGGAGTTTAAAGTGACACTGAAAAAAAAGCCACTAGTATACCAGAAGAGTGTCCACATGGGGAGTTACAGCAGCATAACTGTATCTCATTGGTATAACAGGTCAAACTTTCCCCTGCTGACAAGCCCTAACTGACCACACAAGGGGCAAGGCAGTGGAGAATCAGACCCACTGTGAAATCAGTATGCTGAGGTCACAGCACCTCCAGCAGAGAAACCTGCAGGAGAGGCCAGAAGGGACTCAAAACTCCACTAGGCAAATCTCACAGAGCTTTTAGGACACCGTACTCTACAGGGGGAATGGTTCCACGGTCTGTGGAGTGGGCTGGTCAATTATTCCCTCTTACCTTGTATCTGAAAATTCCAAGTTAGTTACATTGAGAACTCTTTTCCTGTTGGTACTGTAGTAGTAATCAACAAACTCCTTCAGCTTCATCTTGCAGTCTTTCTGTTTGGTGACATCAGTGACATCAACACTTCTTTCTGGTCCTAAGGAATTAATGCCAAGAGAAAATGGGAGTTTTAGATCACTAGGAATGAAGGACTGGACCCATTATGTACAATGAGTGGATGAAGTAAAGTTTCTAGAAGCACCTTAACTTCTGCATTTCCCAACTGTTTCATGTTTACCAGTGTAATCTTAAAGGTTATATTAACAATAGTGTTTGTACTTATCTCCTCTGAGCTTTTCATTTTAAAAGATTTTATCTGAAAAAGATGAGTGTTAAGTTAGTTTTAATCTCTCTACTTATTTCATTGTGTAATTTCCACAGTAGCTTAATCAAAATCCTATGGAAATCCACAGCGAAATAGCTCTGCTAAACCAACCCTATGCGATTAACTAACATTTATATTTTCCTAACATACAAGGATAATACAAGGATAGTAGGGATATTATACAGCACAACTGATTTCCCAATTGTTTCTTATTCCTATTATTTTTCTAATAAATTTTCAAGTTGGCAAACTGAAATAAATGTTAGCTATCAACAAAGATCAGCCCCCTAATATTGTTCCCATTTCTAAAGTACAGTCATTTTGAGTAACAGGTGCACCTAAAAGAGTCTTACTTTTTCTGGTTCATTTTGTTAAAACTACCCAAAAAATCCATCTTTTCCCCAAACACAGAAAACAAGTCACCAGAACCTTCATTCTGCATTTCATTTAAAAGAAATCGGACCTGATTCAGAACTCCAGTGATAACACTAACCAAGAGTAACGCGACGGAAGCTGGTGGAGCTGCACCAGGGTACAAATGGTGTAAGTGCGGGAAGAGTCAGGCCCAGGAGCTCTAACAATCCTTAATGAGTGCCCATTTTTAAGCCAACAAGTTAACATTTTCTCTATTCTGCTGTCCTGAAAAGCGACCCTACTGACTTATATTTCAGTGGAATTTAAATGTGTAGTCTTCATTTTCTCACCCAATGTCCCTGTTTATAGCTTTCACATTTTGGCAGATACAGAATAAATCAGTTATTTAGTCACAACACGGCTTTTAGTGCCTAATGTCAGCACAGTAACAACTTGTCTGGCTCTTTAGTTTGCACAAATTACTTTCTCCTCTGCTGCTTCTTAAATAGACTCTTCTATGGCCTATGGAAAATCTTAGAAACAATGGGCTAAATTCCTCCCTGATATAACCCCATCAAAGCCAAATTACACTAATGTTACACCAGAAATTTGTTTTGTCCCATTCTCTATAGAAACCAGTTCCAGCTTGCACAGCCTGTATTGCTCTTCTCTTTGGCTGTTTATTAGAGAGCTTTTTGTATGTAGGGAGGGTGGATTGTTTTAGCTAGAGACTGGGGGAAAGCCAGCAGATGCTAAGGAGCACTCGGGTCAAACAATACAATCTGCTAAGGACAGCAGATAGACAAGCAAAATTATGCTTCCAGTAGACTAGAGAGGATGGAAATTACAGTAAATTAAAGGCTATTTTAATACACTGTTGTTTGTGCAACTATCTCACTGCACACAACCATTACAACTATGGACATGTTACGGGACGAGGGTATGAGGCTGGGGAGGGACAGCATACTCGGAGAAACACCGAGGGCTGGTAACAATATACATTAATACAGTAGTTGGCAGCTAATTGATTATAGTGGAGAAGGGGCAGATTTTGCCGTATTTATAAGACAGGATGGAGCTGCAGAGTCATGGCAGAGGAGAGGAGGGAAAGGAAGCAAGTGGGGTAGCAGAGGGACTGGGTGAGGTGGAAGGGCAGACAAGAGTCTGGAGGCAGATGGAGGAATGAGGGCTTTGAAGGCAAGGAGAACAAATTTTGCAGTGGTTTCAGAGCTCCTTCAGGACGGCTCCAAGTGATCACTCTGAGGTGTGTGCTGAAGAGGTCTGAACAGGCTGGAGTCTGCAGAGAACTTGAGGAAGTCAACCAGATGATCGGGAAAGTGATACAGCAGGAGAATATCACCAAAGTAATGCAAACGATCATTAGCAATAGAAACCACAAAACGCCTAACAATACCTACTGCTATAAAGCTAAACTGAGCAAACTGGATTGCCTCGTATGGGCCTCAGTCTAGCTGTATGTCTGATACATGGTGAGATGGTAGAAGTCAGCCAGGACTAGGGCTGTCAAATGATTAAAAAAATTAATCGCCATTTTAATTGCACTGTTAAACAATAATACAATATTTAAATTCATTATAAATATTTTGGGTGTTTTTCTACAGTTTCAAATATATTGATTTCAAGTACAACACAGACTACAAAGTGTACACTGCTCATATTGTGTTATTATTTTTATTACAAATATTTGCACTGTAAAAAAGATAAACAAAAGATAGTACAATCTACAAGTCAAAGCATGAAGGGGCATACGAATGTTTAATGTATCTGGCACGTGAATACCTTGAACACCGGCTACAACAGTGCCATGCGAAAGCCTGTTCTCACTTTCAGATGACATCGTCAATAAGAAGTGGGCAGCATTATCTCCCGTAAATGTAAACAAACTTGTTTGTCTTAGCGATTGACTGAACAAGAAGTAGGACTGAATGGACTTATAGGCGCTAAAGTTTTACATTGTTTAGTTTTTGAGTGCAGTTATGTAAAAAAATAATTCTACATTTGTAAATTGCACTTTCATGATAGAGATTGCACTACAGTACTTGCATTAGGTGAACTGAAAAATACTATTTCTTTTGTTTATTTTTTTACAGTGCAAATATTTGTAATAAAAAATAATAATATAAAGTGAGCACTGTACACTTTGTATTCTGCATTGTAACTGAAATCACTATATTTGAAAATGTAGAAAAACATCCAAAAATATTTATAATAAATTTAAATTGGTATTGTTTAACAGTGCGATTAAAACTGCAATTAATCGCAATTCATTTTTTTAATCTAGTTAATTTGTTTTGAGTTAATCACATGAGTCAACTGCGATTAATTGAAAGCCCTAGTTAGGACATGGTTTGGAGAACCAATTTCTCAACACCATGACGACTGCTTCTTGGAACAGAGTGCTCTGCAGTGCAACAGAAAAGCCTTGCTCTCACTCTCCCGAACACACAGGATTTGCCCACTAAACAATTGTGGTTTAACTAGTAATTAAAAGCTACCACTGTGTAATGAAGTTTGGGAGCCCTGCAGTATGAGGGATGACAGCAACATTTTACATTTGGCGCAGTTCTAATTTTAAGACAAAATGTTTTGCAAACTAACACACCATTTAAACACAGCCAATTCTGGATGGAGACTGGCAGCCAACCAGCACAGAGAACTGCACCACAGTGGGAAGAGAAATTCACTGAGCAATCTCTTCCCATAATTGTACAGAAAGTGCCACAGAATCTCTAGGGCCAGCCTCCTCGCACCTTGTGAGGTCACTTCACCTGCACAAAGTGGTGGTAAAATACTATCCAATCCCAATGGAAGTATTTCACACCCACTTTGCACGGGTATGAACTACTGCACAAGGGGTAAAGCAATGTAGAATCAGGCCCTTAAGGACAGAACCTTGACCCTACCTGAGCATCCTTTTCACTACTCCAGTAGCACAAAGCAGCCTTAAAGTTGGCCTAATTGTGCAGCTGGGGGATCCCTAGGGGAAGGGGGTGTGCAGTGTGTTGAGCAGGGCGTGACCAGAGTTTGCTGCATTCCAGCAATCCTCAGCTACTGCAACAGCCATTTGGGCCACTATAGGTTGCAGGAAGACAGAGAAGCCTTCAGGAGTTGCTCTAGCTTATGCAAAAAGGCCAAACTGGGATCCCAGGGCCCTGGGAATCTGAGGAGTACAAAGGTGCCCACACAGACACCATTGCCCCTCCCGCCCCCCACAGGGTCATGCACCAAACCTAGCTTGGCCAGACCTGAACATCAGGGCCGGCATGTCTATGCAGGCCAGACGAGATCTTGATTTTTAAAAGGGACCTGTGTTTGTCCCCTTTTTCCTTCCTGATGATGTTTAAGAAGGTCTGAAATTATTTTATCATCATTTTCCCCCCACTTGCTTTTTACTGATTAATGCCAGTGATATTATGGGCCTAATCCTCAATTGGCATAAATGGGATTAGCTCCACTGACACTGTTTTACTCCTGCCGAGGATCTGGCCCATCAAATCTCACCTTCCCTCAAAGAAGCAGACGATGAGAGTGGAGAGGGGGAGAGGGAAATCGCTCAAAGAGTTCTTCTCCCAAGCATTTGTCAGGAGCTTGATTTAAATAAGTATCAAAAACCAAAGAGGCCTGATTCCCTGCTGGTTTACTCTAGTCTTACACGTGACAGGGTGAGGCTGAAATGGCATGACTGAAAGCAGCAGCAAACAAATATTACGCCACTCTCTAGACAAATACATACCGACGTAGTTTTCAACATCACTGACGTAGAATGTAGGTGCGGGTACTGCTAAGCCCAAGCCATCCTTCTTTGGAACCAGGATAGGCTCTGTGAATCCATTTTCTTCCAAGTATTCTGTTGTTAGCTGGCTTCCGGTCACTTTGACTACCACATCTTCAGCACTAGAAACACAAACACAGTTACCGTGCTAAGATATTTCACATCCAAATTCAGCATCTTTTTGATTTCTTTACTGAAAGGATAAGCACACAATTATATACAAGTCATTCTAAGCCATAAGATGCCAGTGATAACTTATCCCAAGTACCTCATGCTTTGTTTAATCAGGTAGCTTGATATTTTTGAAACAATCCAAAACAATGTCCTTGGCTTCTACTTCTATTGACGAAATGCTGGGATTTTCAAAAGAGCATATGGTAGTTAGGTGCCCAAATCCCATTGAAACTCAATGCAAACTGAACACCTAACTCCCTTAGGCACCTTTAATACTGTAATGTGAATTTTGCTATTGGAAATTATAAACAATAGGAAAGAAGTCATGGTTCTACTGAAGTCAGTGTGTCAAATAAAACTGAATATGAATTTTGTATGCTGGATCTTATGACCAGCAGTTTAATACCTCATCCCATTATATATAAGTACATGTATTCAAAAACAGTCAAAAGCACATTCTTTCAACAGCAAGTACCTGTGTGTGTGTTTTTTATCTATCTATCTATCTATCTCTGTCTCTCTCTCACACACACATTTACTTGTTTTGTTTATCCAACAATTCTAATTTACAACTTTTCTCTGATAAATTTAGTAGACAAATTCTTCTTTCAGTTCCAGGCGAGGGTATAATTCTGCCCAATAATTGTAGTCAGCTATTCACTGGTCACAAAAGGTAAGACTTTGCATGTTGCCACTAAAATTATTACATTTCTTTTCTTTTTAAGGGCATGATATGGAAAGTTCCCAAGTACCCCAAAATCCCACTGTCTTGAATGAGAGTTGTAAGTGCTCAGGGCATCTGAGAGTCAGGCCAAAAACCTGGATCTATAAGAAGAGGAGCCCAAACCAGGAATATTAATAAATCTTGAAGTCTTTTGGAAATTAATTCATAACAGCTAGAAATTGGAAGCCTTGATCTCCACTCCTAGCACTTTGTGTAGTCATTCACACCTTTGCAAGCAGTGTGTTAAATGCATAGCATTTTACACCAACGTTGAATAGATTTAAGTGACTATACAAGGCGCAAGGTAGTGAAGAATCAGGCCTCTTTGTGACTAGATAGCTAACTGCATTCCACTGAACTCTATTCAGGTTCACATTTGATTGCAACACTCCAATTATATGCATGAGACTGAAATCATGAATCAATTTATTGCAAAATATGTGAAGCATGATTAAATATTCCGGAATAAATTCATGTGCCTAAACTACTGAAAACATCAAAGATAACACTTTGTGTTAATGAACCAATTTCAATGGGTGTGGAGAACAGTTAGCAGTGCAAAATGCAGACACATCAACAGTGTTAAATATTCCAATTTAAAGAAGCCAACATTCAAAATGTTATGTAACGTTAAGGAAAATTATTCACTTAAACTCTTTAAAACTCATAGTCAAACACTAAAGTCTTACAGTAATTAACAAACACTGATACAATGCAACGGTTTTACCAAATATAGATAAACTAAACTCAGAAGTTTCAGAAATCCAACCTCTGGAGCTTCTCACTACTAAAATATTTTAACAAACATTTTCAAAGGCACGATGGCTGTGAAAATGATTAATGATTCCATGACTACAAGTCCCCATATAGTAACAGTCCTCTAGGAAAAGCTCTAACAAATGCTATTTTCTCCTCTGAGTCTACCTAGGCATATGGGGAAATTAGTTACTTGGACAAGTATGAAGTTTCTTTAAGCTCGTGAAGATATTTTTAATAGTGCACCACTGTGTATACCGAGAGATCTATTCTCCCATACACAGTGGGCACACAGGCACCAACAGCCATAACACAAATTCATACTTGCACCAAGGGGGTGATAATAGACCCTTCAGTACAACTCCAGAAACACTTAAGACTAATGTTGGACTGCCCTCTTCTGTGTTAGTTCTGAACTGCAGCTGCCTGAGTTAGTAACAGCTAAAGCAGGTATACAAACACTCATACTGCCATGGTGAAGTGAACAGTAGGACTTGTGGCACCTTAGAGACTAACCAATTTATTTGTGCATAAGCTTTCGTGAGCTACAGCTCACTTCATCGGATGCATTCGTGAGCCGTAGCTCACAAAAGCTTATGCTCAAATAGATTTGTTAGACTCTAAGGTGCCACAAGTCCTCCTTTTCTTTTTGCAAATACAGACTAACACGGCTGCTACTCCGAAACCTGTAGCTTCTCAGTGTGTCAGTGCATAAGATACAACTACGGCATAGTCCTGACTGGAGTTCTTTGCTGAAAGGTGGGTTTGTTTTGAATAAAGGCAAGCGGTTAGGAAAGTCCCTTTCTTTGTCGCTCTAATCCAGACACGCGTAATGGGATTCCGAAGTTCAAATGATGCAGCTGTTTGAGTACCAGGATCTGGGGCTTTTTGTGCATGGGTGAGTAGATTTTGAGATCGAGCTCTATTGAGGATAGCTTAGTGCCAGTTGGAAGCAGGAGAAAGTGCACTCAGTGTCAGATGGGTGAATTTCTGAATGACGTTCTGGAATTCTTAACTGTCCCCAGGATTCATGAACCCAATTGAAAGCCTCACACTGGAGAAAGTGAGAAGTTTATTGATAGATTCTTTAGCCAGATGACCATGCCAACTGTCCAGAGGAGGGGACGCTTGGAGAACAAGAGGACTAGATACAAATAGGAAAAAGATGAAGACAGTGGTAACCACTCTAAGGGGCCAGGCTGTTTCTGGAGCCTTATAACGAGTTCCAAACACTGTGTAAATTAGTGGAAGATGATCGAGAGGTAAACTGAATAATTCCTATTGGGAATATTTCAGATACTCAGTGTACAGACGGGTAAGGGCTCTGGAAGAGAATTTTTTCAGAAACCACACATATAAAAGCCAGCATTCTGATGATAACAGATCCATATGGTATGTTGCCAGGCATGTGTTTATGTAGCAGATATTACTTCCTTGGTAGATACAGTTTAAGCCAGGGCTAGTAAGGACAGTGCTTTTCATGCACCTAGATGCCATTAAGGTGCAAAGAGTGAGCCTTGAGAATCTGATCTAAGGACCAAAGTAGCTGTGCAGGAGGTCAGACTAGACAATCATAATGGTCCGTTCTGACCTTAAAGTCTATGAATCTAGTAAGTCAAGGAGCAGATCCCCAGAGATGGCCTTCTGAGAAATTAAGTGCTCTTAGTCCTAGATGGATATCTGGTGCCTCAAGATGCAGAAGAGGTGGTATTAGCTCATGGAGGGTTTTATGCTTTAAGGAACAAGGATACCTCTTGAGGTAAAAGATACTTAGCTAAAGATGAGCTCCACCTAAACTCTATGCAATCTGTGAACTTGAAGAGGAGCTATTTAACTAGGAACAAGAAGCAAAGGGTGGAGCCATTAAATTACAGGAGAGTGTTAAATGGAATGAGCCAAATTCACCTGTCACTGGTGTAAACAGGTGCAGATCCCATAAAAGGTCCTCTGACAAATTCATTGGTGATGCAAGTTACACTGTGAGCGTAAATGGGACATAAAAGGAGTATAAGAGACATAAGTTGTGCAACTTGCACCAGTTTGGGAATGCAAAATTAAGGTAATCTACACATGTTAAGGAGGTGCAAATGGGAGAGATGTAGCAGGAACAGTAACTAACAGGAAACTGCCAGATAAAGTATGGGTTGGATGCTTTATATTCTTCTTCTTTTAAATTCTCCTGTCACTTTTCTGCTATACATTCTCTGCCACTCAGCATAGAAATTACATTCAGGTTATTCAGCCAGTGAATGCCCAGCTGGTTCACATTACATTGGTTTATCACTTAAACCCTTATGCTTGCATCACAGCCCAGGAACACCCCACACGTAACTCGCATGTCTAAGTCACCAACGAATTTGGTCCCGTAAGAGTCCACAGAAGCTCACAGATAGGAAGGAGCTCAATGAAAGGAGCTCTGAATCCACCAGAGCAGTTGGCAGCTGTTATTCAGAAACAGAGACCTTATCAACTAGGTTGAGGCACCTGAAAATTGTGGGATTTACATGTTTTCATTTTAATGCTACTTTGGTATTAATAATGTAGGAGCTGAATCCCAGTCAGCCATGATAAGCCAGTCACAATATGTATTACTGAGCCCTGGTGGAATAATCTCTTACCCCCCTTTCCCCTGAATACCCCACTGAGTGCCAAAATATGGGTCCAAGCATCTCAAATGCATCATTTATCTCTCCCTGCTACCAGCCCTGCCTCCAAACTGATCTCCAAATTCTAGAGCGGCTCCGCTCTAGATAGCCAACCTCACTGCCTGACGTGATATTTTGATGTGTACTTTGGGACCAGCAGGCTGATTTTAAATGTAATTTTTTTAAAGTGTTTTACTGGTTTTGTTTAATGTATTGAATTTAAGGCCCTTGGCAGATACTGATTTGTTGTTTGTGGGGGAGGTGAAGAAATCGGTAAAGACACAAAATAAAAGTGTAAAATCAAGCTGACAAAGTTAACTTTCTTTAGGCCTGGAACACAGGAAATGAAATGAGCACATTGTCACAAGGCAGAGTTCCATTTTTGTCCCACTTTCTTTTTTGGCTCTCCCCTCCCTATTTCCTCTGATCTCAGTCGGTCCTTGGATTCCTTGACCACAAGGTTTATGGCTTTCGGTGCGTTTCAGTAACACAATTTCACCTCAGCTTTGTGCTATGACACAGGCAAGAGGTTTCAACTTAAAAATTTAAAAAAAGCCCCTTTGTGGGTTTGAGAGATCTGGACAGTTAGTGTGGGTTTTGGTCTGTGAACGTCTGCAGGTTTCAACTGCACCAACTATTTTCATTATTAAGTCAGTCTTAAAATAGCAAAGGGCCCAAAAGTTTTTTGTTTTACTAACATCACAACTGTAAATGGCTGAGGGATAAATCCTGTGATGAACTGTTTGCAAACTCCTCCTTGGAACCTCTGCTTCAGCACTGGGGATTCTCTTTTGTGCACAATCCATCTTGAGCAGAAAATGGTGAAAACAAACTGAGGGCCAAATTTACAGAAGCTGCAGAATGACTCAAAGCCAAGAAAGATGCAAATGCAAGACCTACAACTGCATGCGAACCTCCCTGATTTGGGAGCACACACGTGAATGCACATGAACATGGACCAGGTGAAAGTCAGACTCTTGATTTGAATAAATCAGTGCCAGATCCCTCAAGCTGTTGATCACCTCCTTTTAAGGTGTCAAGTGCCTTCACCTCCCACTGGAGTGACTGGCAGTTGAAGAGATCCAGCAAAAATCATCCCCCCCGCCCCCCAAAAAAAAAAAAAAAACGTTTGAGAAGGAATTTGTCAATTTGCTCCAGCTAAGCAGTTTAAATGTGGCCACTTGATATTTTAAATCTGTTACATATTCTATTGTGTTTCACCTAGTAATTGCAAGAACCACTTTGGTTAAATTCTGTGGCCTGTGTTAAGCAGGAGGTCAGACTAGATTATCATAATGGTCGTTTCTGGCCTTAAAATCTATTAATATAGCTGCAAGATTTGGTAAACATAGTTTTAAGTGGCCAGTCCAAAAACGGCTAAGCTGAAAACCAAAGCGTTCAAAGGTCTAAAATCATACAAGTAAAATTGTTAAGCATTAAGTTAAGTGAAAAATACACCTATACACAATGTTCACAAAAAAGAAGCTTTAGCAAATAAATTTGCAGCTGATTCCCCATAGAGTAATGATTTGGGGGCAGATATTTTAAATTAAGGCAATCTTCTCCATAAATTATAGAACTTTTGTATTTACCGAGTACACTCTACCTGCCTCCAAACATGATTGTGAAATAGTCTCAATTGTTACTTAGATCCACTTATAAGAACCAGAAAAAATAACCATTCTGATGAATAGAGGTACAGAGTTACAAAATAAATGTGTAAAATGCCCACTATCAATACCCCACACAAGTTTTTGTTACTGTAGCAACTAAGGATGTGGCTACTTTTCTGATCAAGCTGAGATGAACTTCAGAAAACTCTGCACTATGCTTGAGCACGGAACGTAATTCATCAGGTTTCTCACCTAAGTATTACTGTGTGGCAATGTCGTAGGGCGTGACGCTCCAGCATGCATGCTTGCAGCCTGTCATGGCCCTGAAGGCTCGTTGCACTCAGCGATTAGTTCACACCAGATTAGTTCAACCACTCTTTGTGGGGTCTGATTTATTCATTCCTTCTACAGAGAGCAACTAACTTATTTAGCTGCTCAAGTCCATGCCCTCTCTGGGTCCATGCAAGAGTCTCGTTCAATTACCTCCCCTGTTCATGAGGTCCCAGCCCTCGTCCCAGAGCTGGGCTGTACTTTGGACAAACCCTGTGTCCCTCTCCTTAAGACAGGAGCCTCCTAGCAATTCCTCCTTGGAGCTGGAGTTGTACTTTAGGCCAACTGTAGAGCCTTAGGCAGCTGCTCTTCCACCTGGCCCTCTTCCCAGTCAGCCCTTCCACCCTCAGGCAAGGAGAGTTCAGCAGGCAGAACTTCCTCCGCAGCTGTTTTCTCCCTGATAACTCAGGACCCTGGAGGAGCCTTCTTACTCCCTGCCGTATCCACAGGCGTCTGCCCTGCTATGAAGGAGGCAGCATTTATGCTGGCCCTTCTCCCAGCTCATTCTTTATTGGCTGGGTGAGAGTGGAGCCCCCACCCCTCTCTCTGCAAGGCTCCAGTCCTTAAAGATATAGTAACAGGATTCCTTCTAGATGCTACTTTTTCCCAGGACCCCTCCAGCGCCCGTTTTACAGGTGTTAGTAGGGAACAGGACCCAGCTAACTGGGGAAAGCACCTGTTTTAATAGTGCTGCACCAATGTAACTGAGAGGAGACTTCGAGCCATTACACATAATGACAATCACTAAAGACTTAAAGTCTGTGAAATTAGCTTAAAACTAGGTCTTTACATGGCAAACGTTCACATGGGGAATTCTCTTTCATTCACTCCTCTCCCTATGCTGTATATAAACTAAGCAAACAACATTCACCACAGTTCCTCCTCCACTTGAGCACAAATTATAATTGGCCACGTGCATCACAGTAATCGCACTTTTACCTACATAGCTGAATAACCTACCTCGGAAAAGTTCGACTTCGAAGTTCCTTTATGAAGACTTGACTCCCATTCTGTACGGGTTTGACCTCTGTTGACTGCCCGGTATCGTGTTTATGCCAATTTCTTTTCTTTTTCACTGAAAGAGAGTGAATTGGACAGCACCATATGCTAAGTAGGGGGTCTTTATTAAGACATTCTGTGAGAGAAAGTTCTTAGTAGTACTTTCTATGCAAGCCAAGAAAAGAGAAGCCCACTATGCAGCACTGTTAATTTTAACATTGTGTTCTGATCCACCATTAGACAATTACACTGTAGCCTGAAGATCTATTACATACTGAACCATGTTCGTTTGTAACATAAGGAAAACCAGACGGATAATTGCTGAGCTCTACGGCTATCACAAGCATTAAGCAAATGCAGGCTCCGGATAACATTTTGTACTTGCCAGACTACACACTTAATCTTTATTGTAAACCTCCCAGAAAATCTTCTCTTCTGCTCTCTCAATTTGTAGCATAGATCATTATGAACATGCTCTTTCTTTGCCACACCTTTCCAAGGGCCTGAGCCAAAGTCAGTGGAAGTCTTGTCATTGAATTCAAGTGGCTTTGGATCAGGCCCTAAATACAAAATACCTCATTCTGGCAAGAAAATCTAGTATCCATGTTCAGTATAAAAAGACACAAGTTCACATCCAATCCAGTTTTTGGAGCGCCTTTCATTACCATGCTTCAAAATGCAAGCCAGACTCATACTATGTTGATGGGGCAGAGCAGAATGCCCCTGGCTCATGCTCTTAATGAATCACAGACATTTAGGCAAGCTGATCAGGGAAATGGGATCAGCTGAAATATGCACAGTCAAATCAAGTCACATATCAACTTGCTTCTGACTTTTCTTTTCAACAGTCACTTAACACTGGCCAAGAAGAACCATTCCAGTTTTTACCAATTATCAGCATTAAATCTCTCAGCTGCTCCTGCTTTTAGACTGACATGGGGTGTTTATTGTGGTAGGAAATTACTGACATCAGAAATGCAGTCTCCCCTTATTTTAACCTTTCTGCCCTCAGAGTTTTCACTTTCTTTTTGTACCCTGGGTTCATATTGTACCTAAAGGTGGGCAAGCTGGTTAGGATAAAATATGAAACCTGAGACTCCACAAAACCTCAAAGCAAACCCAAACTTTTCTTATGTTCAAACTAGTTTTGTGGAAGAAAGCCACCTGCTTCTATCACCATGACTGGACATGTGCCCTTCCACAGCCCTCCCCCTCCCCCCACACTTACTCTTTGACTACCAAAGGAGCTGGGAGGCCCAAACTATAACATCCTGAGACCTGGAAAAGTCACCTCTGTAGGGTGGCCAGGACTTTGGAAGTAGAGACATCTACCAAAGAATCCTTCCCAGGTTTTTACAACACACGCTGGTTTTATTAGTTCCATGCTGCTTTCCAGCCTAGCTGGATATAGTCATTAAAGCTGCTAGTTCTTTATCTTAATGGCCCTCAGGCTTAGTGTATTAGTTCAATACTCCCAGTAACATAGGAATCAACCTCAATATGTACACCACTCCCTCCCTCCCACTTTCCCTTCCCATGAACCCCCACCCATCTCCCCACATCCTGGTTCTGTTCCATATCAACTGGCCCAGCTAACCAGGCGGGTCATTAAAAGGATTCTATAATACCCCTTCTTTTATTTTTCCTCAAAATTGCCTACATATCTAGACAAAGTTAAGAAGCTGTAGATTATAATAAATACTCGTTGCAACTCTTTTCAATCAGCACACTCAAATAACATTGCAATTTAGGGCGATATTTTCACAAAGGGCATTTTTCCTATTGAAAAATCTATAGATTCCTAATTCCCATTTGAAATCTCCCTCTTAGAGGCTGCATCATGTAGTACAGCATTCTATCAGGGATTACACAACCAGTATCAGCCAATTTCTTTACTACATGTTTGTAGAATGCGTACCACAGTGAGGAATATTTGATTTGGGCCTCTGGGAACAACTACAGCAGAAATGTAATATATAATTTAAAATGATAAACAACTCCCAGAGCTGGCCAAAAAAAAAATGCAGAGTTGTGGGGGGTTTTAGCAAAAAATGCAGAAATATTTTTGCAAAACTTGTCCATCAAAATTTTGAATTTATTAAAAATTTCCATAACACTAAAAGTTGGCTGGCAAAAGCTTTTTTTTTTTTTTTTTTTTGAGAAAACTTTGTGAAAAAAATTGTCATGAACATATCAGATTTTTCAACCAGCTCTAATAACTATATTCTCCAACTTCTGTCTCAAGCTGAATATACCACATGAATTCAGATGTATACTTAAACGTACATAAATGTATTTAGAACCAAAGGACATCTATAAGCTCATTTTGTTATCTTTTAATTGACACTATTTCAAACATTTGAGCCTGATTCCCCTTTTATTTATATCACTGTAACTTCATTGATTTCAGTGGAATTTCTCCTGATTTTCACGGGTGTGAAGGAAATCAGGCCAAATGTTTTCCCCGGTGTTATGAAAATGAACTAAGTTTATCTAAATAGAGCACTTAAATTTAAATAACATCAGAAATGTATTTGTGAACATGTATATTTTTTTTCTCCAAACAGAAGTATCGCCAAATTTCATTAAATCAAAATGACTTTAAATATCACAAGCAATTTTCGGAAATAGTAGTCACCAAGTGACATTGCTAAAGAGGATAATGTAAGAAAAGGAAAATGATTTTTAAATTTGACATCTGGAGAGCATACATCATGGAACGCATTCACCAGAAGTATAAATATATTTAAAATCCATGCAAGTTACATAACAGAGACAATTAGTGAATATGTGCTTCTCTTTGCAAGCCTTGCAATAATTAATTCTTGGCAGTGAAATATCATATCTGGACAAACACCTACTCATTTAATACAAAATTGATACTGCAAAATAACCCAGCTAGTTTACACATATATTGTAACCACTGTTCCCTCTAAGCTGTGCGCACGCACACAGATGCTAAACCCCGCGCACATGGCAAAACACCGCGCGCACAAAAATTTGCACAGAAGCATAACAATTTGCAGAGAAGAATTTTTTTGCACACACGGCCTGTCAAAAATTAGAAGGAACACTGATTGTAACAGTTAACCACAAATGAAATTCATAATCTCATACAAGTCCGGGAACACGCTGCACACAACTGTATGACAGAATAACTTAACATAGGGCCTGTTCCTGCTTCCACTTCAAGACTGGTCCCTAATTTTTCCAGTCTGTTGCAGTTACACACACCACATGAAATGGTGGAAGGATCACACGCTGACATTTCATTTTTGCAGCGTGACTTATACCCCTTTTATTTTATGGCTATAAGAACCTACATAATTGGGGTTTTTTTTAAATGGTCTGGAAAATTGCTGTTCATTTTGAGAAACTATAAACATACACAGCAAGCAAATCAGTTTGTGATATTCCAGCAATAAACTAAGATTTCAGTACTAACGTTGCAGGTCTTTACACTATTCCACTCTAATGACTTATTTTGTGATGTCATGATACGGTATCTTAGATAAAACAGTGAAAAACACTCTCATTGCGTTGTTGTTGTTGTATTATGACACTCTACTTCTGCCACAGCTGCAACCACATATGTTTATAAGACTGTTGCAGTCGCAGTGTTTTTGATACAGCACCTTTATATCTACCATATTGTGCAATACTGACTGTGGGAGACATTTTGCCAAAGGCAGATTTTGTTAAGGAATGGAAAGCCAAGAATTAGAAGTTAGCTGTTATTTCAGCTCTACTTGTCATAATTGGTATATTACTCTTGTATATCTTCTTACTGAAGCAGCCAGTGGTTGAATTCTAAGATTACACACCCATGTTTTCTTATGTAATTAAAATTTAATTCCTGACTACAAACTTATGCTTCTTCTGTCTGATTTTTTTTCCACATTGAAGACTAGGTGTCTTCCGTCATTCATAATTTACAGCCAAATGGAAGCAAGAAAAGCAGCAAATAGATTTTAACATAACCCAAGAATTTCACTCGGAATCTAGAAAAATCATGCTTTATCTCCCACATTGAGGCAATGATTGACTCTGCGAATCTTCAGTCATACCACTTCTTTTCCAGACAAGCCATTTTATTGCTAAATGATTCACTCTGAGGATGACTTGTAGTTATTTGTTTGACCTATTCCTGATGTATGTATGTCACTACAAATTTGAAAAATAGGCAGGGTGATGCTTTCAAACCCACCTAGAGGAAAATTAGGGTAATATTTTTCCTCTACGTGGTCTTAATTGTAGTTTGTTTCATAACAGCGACAATCTCTGCCAATTGGTAGCATATTTATAATAAAATGCTTTTAAATTAAGCATTTAGTTTTTCACAATGATTGGGGAAAGGATATTCTTGTATAGTAAACAGAATTCTTTAATTCATTTGATCAAAGCAAAAACACCCTGCAGTTCTTTATTAGGTAAAACCCGCACTCACATCAGCAATCTTTTCATACAGGTGGGAGTTTTGCCTGAGAAAGAACCAGCTCCCCCAATGTACCCTAAAATTTTAACCCAAATTGCCATTTAACCCACATGTGCATGCCAGACATAATACAGTGTTTTTTATTCTTGTTATCAGACGACAAAAGCCATAGTATAATTACTATAAGTGACTGCATCAGATCTATCTACCTATCCAGGAACTATTACAGCCTGTACCTAAGTGCCTCGTTAATGGATTTTATCCTCAACACCTCGGTGAGGTAGGGAAGTGTTATCTTCATTTTACAGATGTGGGACTGAGCACAGGGTAGATGGAATGATTTGCCCTAGATTACATACAATGACTGGGCTAGGCTAAGCAAGGAAATGAATTCACATCTCCCTAGTCCCAGTCCAAGTGCCCCATCTTTGTTACCCTTACTGTGTTTTGAATCCCACTGTAGCAGGACTGCCATATATAACAGTAAGAAACACACTTAAATTAAAATATATCTTTTTATAACCAAAAATTGAGAAACTAGCCATTGCTTAAACTTGAGATGGCACAGGAATCAAGCATGTATACTTACAAGTAGACTTTCCATGGGTTTTCTCACAGTTCGGACAATGATAGATATCAATATCTGGTGCCTCCTCTTCTTCTACGCCAACACAACTGGAATATTAAAAAAAAAATAGACCATCCTCAGTCTGGCTCTAAAGGTGCAAATACACAAAGTGATCAAAAATTTTACTTTGCAATTAATATGCAGCCATGTTAATCATTAAGGGTATATCAAGGAAAAATGTGATGAACCCCTTTTGTTTGCATAATGTCAGGTCAAATGCCACTGCAGTCTACACGACTGGGTGAGTGCTGAAAGAGGTGTCTCCCAGACACTTGTGTGCCAGTTCAATATGGGCCTCCCTTACAGAGTGGTAGAGACTCTGACTAAAATTTCTTTGCTCCATTCACAAAGACCACTTTAGCTGGCTGGGACAAAATAATATTCCCATCTACACACAGTTCTGGAAATTCAATCCACCCCAAAGGCAATAAACAAAACACAAACCCTTTTGCAAAATACCTACGGACAGTTGTTAGACAGTATGGCAATGCTGGCAAGTGATAGGGACACAATAATATACAACATGCACAACATAAGTAGATTCCATCTCTGTTACAATGTCATGAAGAAGAGAAGGAAAGGGTGACACACAAAGCTCACTGCACTTTTGGCTGCCAAAATAGGTTGTATTGTGGCAGCTGCTCGGAACACCCACTGAGATTATTTTGGATGTCACAACATATGTAACAATACAGTGCAGCCCGCGGGCACGCTGTGTGAATGCAATTCAATGGCAAACCAGAGCACTAGGAGGAAAACAAAAGTACATTACAAAGGAATGAAGTACTCGAGATAAGAAGTTGTTGTACAGTCAAAGTGGAGAGCAGCCAGACAAATAATCAAACTCCACAAGGAGCAAAGGCAAACAGGATTTTTTTCATGCTTGTTCTGCCTAAAACAGCCCAGACTATGTAAGGCAAATCTGAAGCACAGAAAAGAGAACTTCAGTCCTCCATGAATCAGGCTGGAATCCTAAGGATACAGCCCCCCATTCCTTCTTCCATAGAAGCTGCGCTCAGGACCCAAGGCTGGGGGAGAGAAAAAGGTAGATCTATACCATCTTTGCCTTGATCCCCTGGGCTGCCAGGGACTAGTTCAGTCCCCAACATAAATTAGACAGTCTCAGGATTGCTCTAACGTACACTAGTTACAACAGCTTCAAAGGGCTGTTACACTAGCCAGGGATTGCCAGAGTGCCCTAACTGTAACCCTTCTGCGGGGTATGTCCCCTATGCCAGAGGAAGGAGGATGGGCTAGATCCAGGAAACTCCTAACTGTAGAGCTCCAGCGTGCAAAGGGGACATATTGTGGTTCAGAATCTGATCCACAATCTTTAACTGACTATTGGTAAAGCTGAGTGCATTCCCCCACTATAAAAATGAGTGAACTTCACTTTCACAGAGACAGGCAATAGGGGTTTGTCACAGCGCCACTTCTGCCAATAAAATTATGCTCTCCCAAGTCACTCAACTACAGCAGTACCAGCATGGGCCATCTCCTTGTAATATCTGGGGAAGGTGGAGAGTTTTACTAAAACATGGATGGAGAAATATTTGACTCCTGAAATGCACTAAAGCCCTGACCACACTAGTGTTTGCAAAAGTGTGCCTGAAACCATTTTTGAAACCCAGTTTAACACAACTCGCATCTATATCTAACATGATTACAAACCCTGTGACCACCACATTAAAAACATCCACACCAGGAGGTGGTCTATAGCATGGCTTCCTCTAGTATGGTTATTGACTACCATCTCAAAAAACACTGTCCCAATTTCTGCCAGAAATCTTCTTGACTGTTTTTCAACATTTGCACTAACAAAATGTGACTCGCTATGTGGACAGTACCCCAGGCTCATTCGGAGTTGAACTGTATATGTTCATCTAAGCCCTGCAACCAAAATAATACAAAACATGCTTTTCTCCTGAAAGAACCCTAAATAATGTGAATGCTAAAAGTTATAATAGTGTAAGGGAGAGGAGAAGTGGATCCGTGCAAAACAAGTTCTACCACATTAACCCATTTGTTTGAAGGTCCAGTTGCTGAGTTGTATTGCTAGCATTATCTGGTCGGTATGGCGATAAAAATTTTTTGACTCCTGTGTAAAAATATAGATATGGCTGTAGCTGTTGGCATTGCTCTAATACTTCAACAAATACAAAAGAAACTATCTCTCTAAATTGTTCACTTGGAAACCTACAGAAAAAAATTAAGGACAGGAAAATTATCACAACAATCCAGATCATTAGGGTCAAGGATTTTACAAAAAAAAACGAGGAGTCCCTGTGGCACTTTGGAGACTAACAAATTTATTTGGGCAGGCAGAAAAATGCCAGATTAGCCATCAGAGAATTTAAACAAACCTCATAAATGAGCATAAGTAAAACAAAATTGTAGGATTCATATCTCCAAGAAGCTGCATCAGCTGCTTATGCCACTGCTTTCAACTTGTCAAGCTTAGTAAAGGTATGGATTAGGCTCTAAAGTGGTGCTTTGAAAAGTCTATATTTAGCTACGTTAAGCAGCCCAGAACAGGGGAAGCTACTTACCTTGCTTTATGAAGAGGTATGAAAAGCTACTAATAATGAGGCTAAGGCTTGAGGGCTTGAGTGTATGGAGGGACCTGTTGCTCTTATGGCAACAAAAGTTATTTAAGGAGAATCAAATAGGAAAATAAGAATAATGTACAGCAAACAGGATCAGGCTTCACTCTCACACTGACCCTAGATAAACAGGGTATCTGATGACCTTTCAGTCATGTTGCCTCACAAAGGGGCTAATCAGTTCAACTGATTCACCTAGAGTTAGGGTGACCAGACAGCAAGTGTGAAAAATCAGCAGGGGGTGGGGAGGTAATAGGCGCCTATATAAGACAAAGCCCTGAATATTGGGACATGTAGTCATCCTGCGTAGGGTATAGTTTCTGCACAAGGTGTGCATATTTATATTTACTAAGGCTCAGACTCTGCCACATTCATCCAAGAGTAGTTCCACTAATGAGTAAGAGGGCAGAATCTGGCCCTAAAGTCCCAGAGTGCCTTGCTGCAACGATTCAGACAACCTTTATCCAAACTCTGGGCTACTTTCGGAGCCCCTTCCTCTCACTGAATAGTGCCTTACTCCACAAATAATCCTATTGACATCAACGGAATTATTCATGGGGGAAGGTACTATTCCATATGAACAAAGCCTTCCATTCAAGACATGTAGACACCACCACTCCCTAAAACCTCGTCTACACTATAGAAGGTTAGTTAAAAACGGTTCCCTCCAGTGCTGCCAGCAATTCAGCTGCACTGACTTACCCCATGTAACCTCATTTTGGCTAAAGAACTTGACTGTAGGGATGGGAAACCCAGGTAAATTTCAAAAAGTTTTGCAAAATTAATATGGGTTCATTAACTGCTTTCCCTTTTAACACCTTATTTTTCTCAAGAGCCATGTCATTCTTTAAAAAAAGTGGTTTTCTAGCTAAAAGAAACCCTCTGCTCTGTAGAAGAGTCCCCCTAAAATGTGGACGGCATGAGTGCCTGCTGTGCACTGTATTTATTTTTTCATGAGCGTCTTTTCTTTACCCCCCTGAGTCTTTTTGCACAGTCTCTTTGTATTTGTTTGTCATGCTTCTCCCCCTCCCCCAACTCTCTTAAGAGGAAAACACATTTCGCAGTGCTTGGGTCAAACATTTGACCCCACACATACAGCGATCAAGTGGGTTCAAAGTTAAACAAAGTGAGATCAGATGTAACAAGTGTGGTATGGTAGCAGACTACAGCCAAAGGCCATGCTATAGTGATTTCCACATCAGTCTATTGCTATGGAACCTGGACATGATAGCACCAACACAAAGAACAGTGGCACCCTTGACCTATTATGCATATGAAGAGATGCAAACAAATCATACATGAGAGGTTCTGCAAAGCAACTGCAAATCCGGCACTGAAACAATAGTTATAAAAACGCAGCCAATGCTGAAAACAGCACAGGGAACTCGAATCCTAGCCAATATCCTGCGATCGCAGCAGCTGCCAGCCTCCTCACTGTCTGTTCCCCACTTCCAGAGGCTATGACTGCAAGGGGGCCACAAGCTGGCTTCTCCTTACTCTGTGCAGTTCCGCTCCTTTAACTGCTTGGGATGCTTGCAGCTGAAGTCCAGGAGCTGGTTTTCAAAAAGGATTCAGGGAGGGCGCAGACAGCAGAGTAGCCTCACAAGAAGGTAGATGAGAGTAAGAGAGCAGAGCACTGCTGTTTCCCAGGTTTGGGGAGGGAAGGAAGGGACAAAGCAGTCTCTGAGGTGCTGTTCCTTTAAGGGAACAAGAAGCAACAGAGGGTGCAACAGCAGGAGGTGGAGCTGGGAAGCAGCACTCTGAGCAACAGCAGATTTATTTGACTCATTTGGGTTAGTGGTCTGAGAATCAGTTTTTAAAAGCCTATAGATGCTATGGAACAATATGTTCACTTCTCAGCAGGATTCTCTCAACTCCCAAATCACACACAGAGTACCATGCAGATTACCCTTCTGAAAGAGGCCTTTACAAGTGTGGTACTGTTTGCAATGCAAGGACACCTAGGGTCCACCTAATTATCACACACACAGCCACTTGTGTGTGCAATTAGGCACCTACTACAATTGTGCACACAAACACCATGAGTGCATGCCCTAATAAGGTATTGGTAGATTCCCCAGGCAGTCCCCATTTCTCTGGCTTATGAGCTGTCCCTTGCTACATTTTTGACATAGTGACAATTATGAAGATTTGCAGGACTGGACATGTCCTCCTTTTGGAAGGCACCAGGTTCCCCAGGCAAATGCAGAGAGAGTGAACTTTTAATTGGTGAAGGATCAAGAGGAGGGAAATAAATGCTCCTGCGATGTCCTGAAAAAGAACCTCATTCATTGTGATATTGATATTAACATGTGAGATGCTACAGCAGTAAACATGTCAGTTGGGGACCAAGGAAACATCTGGTGCAGAAAGTTATGATGATGCAAGGCATGCTAGTCAGGCAACAAGACAACAGGGTTCTTCCCAAGCAGAGAGAGAGAATCTTATAAATTCAGCTAAAAATGCTATTCCATTTTCTTGCCCAACTTGTAGAAAAGCCTGCAAAGATGGAAAAGGACATTAACCATCTATGTGTCCAAAACAGTTTCTTGTTAAACCAGTCTCCTTTAGCATGAAGGACAACCAGACTGTGGTGATTTTAATCAAGGCAATTTAAATAAGTGACTTAAATCACTTGATTTAAAAATGTATGTTTAAAGTTTTAAACCATATTGGCACCTTGTAAAACTTGTTTGAAATTTGTGCTACTGCATCTTTCAATTAAAATTTAAATGATGTTATAGGCAGGGTATCTTCTTTGAATTGTACAAAACTGCTGTAGTCAAAAAATAAAACCAAGAAAATTAAGGCCCTGATCCTGCAACCATTTAAGCAGGTACATAACATGCTTAAAGTTAAGCAGATGCAGAAGTGTTGCAGGATCATGGGCTGAAATTGTATTTTAATTAAAAATTTCTCTCTTAATGGTACAAAATCTTAGTCACCTCAAAACAAAATTGCTTCAGTGTTAACAACAAAAAGTTATTAGACTTTCAACGCACTAACAAAACTATTGTGAACTTTTTTATACAGACCCAAATTTTTCAAAAATATTAGCCGAAAGTTAGGCTTCTAAACCCATATTTAGGCACCTACGCATGGGATTTTCAAAAGCACTTAAGTGATTTAGAAGCACAAATCCCATTGACTTCAAACTGCAACCCCATCAGAAGAGTATAGTCTAGCCAAAGCATTTCAGCTTTCCTGACTCGAGGAAGCTCAATGTACTGGAAGGTGATGCTGGTTGCAAATATAGCATGAGTGATTTGCTTGTCAATTTTTTGAGTTTGTGGTGTTTGCACAAGCTGTGGACAGGTCTTTTTCAGCATGGTAGCATTTTAAATGTGAAACTTAATAAAAAAAACCTATGTAAAATCTTATATTCTACTAGAATTCAGAAATATAGACACAAGTAAAAAATGTTAGCAATTTTAGCAACATAAATAAAAAGTCTGAATTTAAAAAATATTTAAATAAAAAACCCTGATTTTTTTTAAACAAATTCATATTTTTATTCACCCTTAGGACAATTCTTGGTAACAAAACCTGCAAAGCTACATTACATTTTAGAGCTTTTAGCACAGAAGCGGGGCCTTTAAAGTAGTCTTATTACCTCACCCCCATTCTAATAAAGCAATCTAGTAAAGAAATAGTGCGACTTCTTAGGACGCTCACAGCTCACTTTTGAACCGGATATTCAGAACACACTTACATGTGTCATTTTCACCTGTTCACTTTCAGATGTGATCAGTCTCTTCTGATAAGTATTCTATTACACTCTAGTATTCCCTGGTACCAATATTTGTCAAATAGTTTATTTGACAATTTGGGGGGGATTTTTTGTCACGTATATTATTTAACTAGCTCTATAAGATGATCAGGCAGTATTCACTGCATCACTTGTTGAATAAAGTGTTCACGATTTTTTAATTTGACTAGCATAAGATGTATAAATCAATACAAGCCTCCTGGGTCTGTATTCTGCTAATTTAATTAAAAACTTATTTTTAACTCTTTTCTGCTTTACCAAAATAGGACAAAAGGCCTAGAGACTTTTAACGCTGCCCTAGAGCAGGCACTTCACTCTTGTATTTCACAGAACTCAAAAAATTTGTGTGTCTTGTTCTCACACTGACTCAGCTCCCACCCCCAAGTAGTAACACTGAGGGTGCTCCAGCCTCAGACCTTGGGAATAACCCAGCACGACACTGGTGGGTAGTAACACAATAATACTTTGCAGTTCAATAGCAGCTTTCATCCAAGATTTCAGAGTTGCTCTACGAACATCAATCAATCCTCACAGCCACATCCTGGTTAGGTATGTATTACCCTCAGCTTATGGACAGGGAAACTGAGACACAAAGACGCAACAGTACAAAGCAAGGCCCCAGTTCTGCCATCAACGTTAATAAAAATCAGTGACAAAGCCGCAAGTGTGCGCTCACGGAGTCTGGATTCCCAGAAAACCCAGGAGATGGAAAGGTGGTGGTGTCAGACAACGTTCCAGCTTACTTTTTTTTTTTTCTTTTTAAACTGTGTGTGGAACAAATGACTGCCAGAGTCAAGTTTAAAACCTCTGAATGCAGCTTTTCCCACCCTCTGCCCTCCCCCTCATCCTCTCTCCGACTCACCCCCTTAGCTCCATTCGACCTTTCCTCTCCCATTCACTGACTCCCTCTCCAGCATCATTCTGGATTTCTCCTTCAAACTCTTCATTCATCCTCCACTCACTTCCTCTCCCTCTTTCAGTGCCCCATTCCCTCTCTCTGCCCTACTCTTACCTTGGGGGAGCTAGGGAGGGCACCTAGAGGTGTATTTGCCCAGAGTCAGCAGATTGAGACCCATTTTCCCGTCTGCTGCAGCAGGAGGCACTGTTCTCAGGCCTGGCTAGTTTATATGGTAGTGAAGGCAGCACACATGGGTAGGCTGCTCAGGGCCTGGTGCTGGCTCCCTAGCAGCGGGAGGGCTACGGGGCCATTCTGAGCAGCAGAGACTGAGCCCTGTATGATGCATGCCTGAGAGCTGAGGACACAGCTTCTCACCACATGGTTTAGAAAAGTGATAGCAAAACAGACACGTGTGGTATTTTTATTCCTAGTAAAGGTGGTGATCCATAATTCACCTGAACTCCCCTCCTATCTAATAACAACACAGGATCTAAAGGCACAATGTCCCTGCAAGACATTTATCATTCACTGGGCAACAGTGTTCTTCCTTTCGCATGTAGCTAATGTGAAAGGTAGGATACTCTTGCCAACAAAGGTAGGGCTTTGTTGGAACACCACACCTATCCCAATTTCAGAAGCCTCCACCTGAGCTATAATAAGAGTGGAGAGAAATCAGGATTTCTCAGAAGTAGAAAGAATCATGATTTATCCTCCCATGTTTTATGGTTATCCAGCACTGCCACATCTACTTGATCAAACTTTTATTACTTTTTGATCAGATCTGACACTGTATGCAATTTCAGCAAAACTGAAGCATTTACTTGAATGCCTAGTCAGCCTAGGGAAAGCTCTAACTTGCTCAGATGCAGAACTTTTTCAGAAGGGCTTGCTTTTTTATCCAGTTTACCAGACAGGTTGACACACTGATTCTCACGTGACCAAATGATGACATCTGCAAGTGCTTTAACCATATGTCAAATACCATAACGGAGGCAAGTGATGTTATAGAATGGAATGAAGAATGAGGATGGGAGAATAGAAAATCCAAACTATGGCCCAATTCAGCAGACTATTTAAGCACATGTTAATTTTAAGTGCATAAGCAAGCCCATTGACTTAACTGCTTTGCTGAATCAGGCCTAAATAAGAGCGAACTCTGAATATACCAAGTAATCAATATTCCATTTAATTGGAAGGGGTATACACGGAACAGATGAGCCAGTGTAGGGAGAAAATACATTTGGAGGTACAGATTTCAGCAACTCCCTCATTTCAAAACAAACTCTATCCCCTGAATCCACCTATCAATGTTTGTGCTAGACAGCTGCTTCAACGACCTGCTAGAACAGAGCCATGTAAAGCACATAAAATCTGTAATATCCAAGTCTCCTACGTGCTAATCAAAACCAAAACTGACAGGCAGGATTTCCAAGAGTTAGCATATTAGGTTCAATGTCCAGGTGCCCTCTACAGTCTGATATTTTTAAGATTCTAATGCCATTGCCATCTGCTGCTTCGTCTTTTTGCACCAAGTGCTGAACTCTGACCATGCACTCCCCGTCCCTTGCACCTGACAGGGCAGCAGTCCTTGGACTGGTTTGGCGAACATTCCAGGGGAGAACAGAATGCATCCAGGGTCACCCTGATATCCTGTTACTTTCAATGGACCATCAATGGGATCATGGCAGCACATCAGCAAACCCAGAGAACCCGGACCAGGAGGTGTGGAGATAAAAATAAACTATTTCATAGTACTGAGTACGGGATTAGGAGCCAGGAGTTTCTACCCTGTTTTACAGCAACTCCCCCGCGTGGTCCCAAGCAAATTACTTAACCTCTTTGACTCAGCTTCCCCATCAACAAAACAATGGTACTTGCCTGCCTGCCTCAAAGGGCACTGTGCAGATTAATTCATTAATATTTGTGTAGGGCTTTGAGGAGAAGCTCTAGGTAAATGCTCAGTGGTGCAACTGAATAGTGCTCTTTTAATTGCTTTTCTTTAGTGTGTGGGCTCCATTGTTTGGAATACTCTTGTAGGAGTTTGTAAATAAAACATTTTGTCCTTTTCTATTGCACAAATCCTCAGATTTTCAGAAGATTTCCAGCAGCTGCATGATCTGGCCCTTGGTTCATGTAGGGACAGAGCCTCCTTCATTGCTCATTGGACCCATCAAATGATGTCAGCATCAGTCTGTGTTAACCAGGTATATGTTACTGTATAGCCAGCAGAGAGAGAAGCAAACGTTGCTTTTTTAATAGCTGTTTATTTTCTGTAGTCTCAGCAATAATAGCAACTTTAAAACATACATATTCAGTATTTAGAACTCGGAGGATTTCCCCCAAATCAGATTATAAGATCTTTCAGGCAGTTCATTTTTCTGTTTTAAAAACTTTGACTATGCCTCTTTGAGCGGAGAATTTTATAATATAGTAAAGGGGCTGGAGGGAAAAACAGCACAATATATAACTAACGTGGATTATTTGTTGCTATGCAGTGTCTAAGGGAGTATACATTAAGGCGTATCAACCTCAGACCGGGTCTGCGCTGTGGACATTTCCAGAAAAATTCCCACCAATGTATAGAGTGATCCAGGTGAGCCAGTGTTAGCACAAGCAGGAAGCATGATGGAGACAGGGCTCTGGCAGCCGGACCTGCTTTTACCTCCATTTTAGTTAAACCTGCTGAAAGCAAGTCTAAGCAAAATGGTGGTTAAAAGCATGTCCCATCTACCTTGCTGGCATATTTCCTACACAAGGAATATGTTTTTGAGCTAAACAGCCATGGTCCAAATCCTGGGAGGTACCAAGCACCATTAAAGTCACTGAAGTCAATGGGAATTGTAGGTGTACCGTTAAAAAGTACTCCTTGTCTCTAGCACACGCTCTAGAAGGTAGGCACGTATTGTTTGCATAAAGAGGCACAACGTTATTGCTACTGCAGTTTGCTCCTGGTAAATACAGGTGTGTGTTACAAAACATATTCAGAAAGTAAAGCTAGTCAGAATGCAGCAGCCTGCTTGGTAAATGGAGCATCGCAGCGTGAGAACATTCAAGTGGTGCTTTGTAAGCTGCACTGGCTGCCTGCAGGTTTCCGAGTGGAATTTAAGGTGCTGGCGTTGACCTACCAAGCCCTCAACAGCCTGGGACTTACTCATGGGAGAGACCGCCTCTCTCCCTGTGACATACAACCAAAGCTGATTGAGCAGGGGGGAGCTTTTCCTTTGGCATATGCTCCCCCTTCTGTTGACTCTTCAAGCACCCTGTAAGACTCATTTTGGAGGGAGCTGTTGGGGAAGGAAATGCTGGCCATGGGGGAATGTTTAACAGAGGTGGGGGAATAGGGATATTGATTCATTTTTATTTTATCTGCACTCTGTGATTCACTGGGGATTTTGAGTGGTAGCCGTGTTAGTCTGTCTCAGCAAAAACAACGAAGAGTACTTGTGGCACCTTAGAGACTAACAAATTTATTTGGGCATAAGCTTTCGTGGGCTAAAACCCACTTCATCAGCTGCATGGAGTGGAAAATACAGTAGGAAGATATATATATACAGAGTACATCATGTATACATATACTATATATATATACATATATATTCCTACTGTATTTTCCACTCCATGCAGCTGATGAAGTGGGTTTTAGTCCACGAAAGCTTATGCCCAAATAAATTTGCTAGTCTCTAAGGTGCCACAAGTACTCCTGGTTGTTTTTACTGGGGATTTTGTTATGCATTACAGGGTTGCTGCCATCTTTCTTTTATGTTTGCAACTGTGCTTTAAGCTGACTGTCAGAGATGCCTGAAGTATAAGATAACTTCCCCTTTTCATTTTAGAAAAGTAACTTACCAAAAAGCCATATCACAGTTCTGTACAGAAATGGAAGCTGGCGTGAATGACAGTGAGGAGCTGCTTGCGCGGCTTCTTCCTAGACATATTCCTTTTAGCCAGTTGTACAAGTTGTCCTATCTTGGATATACTTTATTCTTTGGATGACTGTACCACCTTTTTTAAAAAAAAAACTTGCTCATAATTGTGGCATGTGACAGAGAATTAGCCCTTTGGGAGGCAGCATGATTCACTTGACCTCTATAAAACTATTTGCGAGACTAGGTGAAATCAGGACCTTCCTGAAAAACAAATGTTACAACCAAGTTAAGCTATTTGAAGAATTATTTTAAAATTGCAAAATGGGATCTAACAAATCACATTATCTAAACTGATCTATCTGTGGCATTGGTACAGACCTCATAAACTACAGTATGCAGGCACTAAAATACACTCTGTATCTATCCGTGTATCCTGAATAAAGACATACCAAGGAAGATCTAAATATTAAGCTCCTGAGACCCAGTGATCTGAAATGCCAAACAGCTTGAAAGAACACCCAGCTGCTCTTACTGATTTTCTAAAAATGATAACCCACGAGAAGCAGTGTCTACAGCAAAAATCACAATAATAATTTTGAAAAACATGGGTTGAGTGTTTCTCAGCAGGAGCGATACAAGCCACGAGGAGAGTTAAAATAACAGCGGATACAGGATCAAAACACTGACGCCAACAAGCCCTTGAATTTCATGTTTTATGTAGTCAACAACATCTATGTTGTTCAAACCTGAATCATAAAACCAGCTAAAAAAAAAGTCCACCGCTTCCAGCTTATAAAGGTCCACAGCAAATAAAGTCTTAGCACGCATTTCAAACCGGGCCCAGCCCCTTTTCCCAAGGGGTCTGTCTCCCCTCTTCTAATTCAAGGACTCTTCTACTCAACCTATGAACGCAGCTTTCAGCCCTTTCCCATCTCTCCCCTCAGCCCTCCTGGACTCCTTTGGGTTGCTCCCTGCTCCTTCCCAGGCCTCCCTGACCAGGAGTCTTTCCCTGCTCTTGCTCTCAGCAGGACTTCCCAGACCTTCCTACCTGGATTCTGCCACTGGCTCACAGTGTCCAAGTGGCCCTCCAGACCCAAGCCCTCCGGTCAAAGGTCTCCACAGGACCCACCTGCTCTCTGAAGCAGCTTCCTTTTCCTGCTTCCTTCTGGCTCTTCACAGAGACCAGCTGACCTGCATTAGGCCTCATGGAGAGGTTGTTAATGAGGCACAGTTGGGCTGGACCTGTTCCCTCTCAAACTGCCAAGTCTACCCTGTGACAGGCCCTAAGTGACTTAGGAGCCTAATGTCTTGTCTACACATTTAGTTCTCGGTCAGCAGGGGTATGACTCTACCCACATGAGCCTGCTGGATGGCCCCTGCTGACGCGTCTGTGCTTTGATCTAGTCCTTTTTGAAAGAGGGCTTCAGAAGTGACTTAGGCTCAATATGCCATAAGTGACTTAGATTCTTCTGAATCGTCTGTTTGCTGGATGGGAATTTAAAATGCTTTATGTTTTCCACTACTTATATTTTTTGCCTCTGAAAAGAAGATATTAGAATAAAAACATCCTCTCTTCCCTCCTCCCCCAGGAAAGCTGAAAATGGGCGATAAATATACATGGAAGATGGTTCAGTGACAGTTTTCTCTCCAAGTTAAATGAAAAAGAGTAAAATTTTCAAAAGCATGAAAATGATTTAGGAACCTACTTCCCATCTTCAGCAGTTCATGGGAACTTAGCAGCCTAAATCCCATTGACATAAACTCAATATTATCCTCTCAATATTCTTGTTATCTATATAAATATCCAAAAGCTGTTTGATTCTTGACATCAATGCCATCCTGTGGCAATGAGTCACACAGGCTAATTGCAACACTGTGCAAAAAGTGTTTCCTTTGATCGGTTTTGAATTTGCCACCATTCAATTTCAAAGAACACTCCCTTGTTCTTGTGTTATGAGACAGGGAGAAAATTCCAGTTTATAAAGACATCTTTATTAGGTTTTTCTTTTTACAATGTATTGTATTGTTTCCATCTAATATAAGCTCCCCTGCAAAAGGCCGTTTGTGGCATAAATGTTCTCACAGGAGACTCAGTGATGGAGCTCTCTGCTTAAGGCTGTGCAAAGAGACAATCCTAACCCTTCTAGCTGTTTTGTAAAGCCAAGGTGCTGTACAGGTCAGGCCTCTTTAACCTAGTAGCTTCCATCCCTCCTATTATGTCTTTTGGAATGGAGTGAAATGAAAAGGACTTACCGTATATACTCGTTCATAAGCTGAATTTTTTTAGTAAAAAAGGGAAGCATCAGAGAAGGGGGTCGGCTTATGAACGGGTATAAAGAGGGAGAGGTGAGACAAAGCCCCTCGCCCCAACAGAGGGGGCAAGGGGAGGCAGCACAGCCAGCAGAGCTAAAAGGGAAGAGGCAGGGCCAGAGTCTCTCCTCTTCTAGCCAGGCTGCTCTCCCCCCAGCCTCCGAAGCAGCTGCAGCTCTGGGGCTGGCAAGCTGCAGTTGTGCCACCTGGCCTTGCGAAGCACGCTGCGGCCATGCCGCTCAGCCCCGCCCGCCGGAACATGCTGCGGCCACGCCACCTGCTCTGGCCCGCTAGAGCAGCTCTGGCCAGGCCAGAGACATCCTCCCCTGGCCCGCCCCAGCTAAGGTGGGAAGGGATGGGATGGGGAGAGTGTGGGGGTCCCAGGCTAGGGGTGGGGTCATGTGGAGGGGTGGTCACAGGGGTTACTCCCCTGACTCCCAGCTTCTCCCCCCTCCCCCCCCCGGCAAATTTCCCCAACAGTTACTGTCCCAGCCAATCAGGGTAAGCAGCTGGTGGGCCAGGACACTTTGTTTACTTAGATTTACCTCTGTGCCTGCGGACACTCGAAGTAAACAAACCATCTCGGCCTGCCAGCTGCTTATCCTGATGGCCCGGGAGCCAAAGTTTGCCGACTCCGGAATTATAGGGTCGGCTTATGAATGGGTCATAAAAATTTTCCATTTTTACTTACCCATCTTGGGTGGGTCGGCTTGTAAACGAACTGGCTTATGATCAAGTATATACGGTATTCTGATCCTAATGAAGAGCTTAGTTGGTAAATTTCCTAACGTCTTAACAGCAGAAGTTTCTCAGGCCCTGATACTACAAATCTCTCCTTATGGATGCTGTTCCATGGATTAGGCACTACTCCCATGAGTAAAGATTACTAATGTAATTCATAGTTTACAGACTAGGGGCCTTGATACTTAATAAAGCATAGCACTGGTTTGCTTTAATTTTTCATTTTTGAATGAACAATTAGTAATTTAACGTATGAGCCGGATTCTGGCTCCTGTGCTGGCCCCTTTGGGCTGCTCCAATGGCACAAAGGGATTGGAAAATTGCCCTAACTGGGGAATTCCAGGCTGGCACAGAACCAGGCTCCATAACAAGTAATAAGAATAATATATCTCAAAAAGATCTCAAAAGCAAGATTAATTTAATTTACCCATCTTGAACAAATGCATAGTTCTTGCAGCTGGTGAACTGCTGCGAATCATCCCCTTTACATATTTAATGTACAGATAAGAAGACCAGAGCCCTTGTGGGCTGTTATAAAAAAAAATTATCCATTTCAATCAGTACAATTGTTAATTAATGTAATTACTAGATTCACTGGTCCCAGCACTTGGATATGGACGAGAAGTGCACAATGCAACTCAGGAGGGGATGCAGAAGTGGCTCAAACCAACCTCTACGCTCCTCTGAACATGGGCTCGCTGTTCACTTGGCCAGTCTTCTGGCTAAGTTAGAGCAACCTGAAAGTTGATCTAAATTACACTGATTGCCAATAGCCCCAGCGGGGAACAGCAGCAACTGGGAATAACTAAAGCCCAAAGAAACCCCAGATACTCTCCATTTTCCCTGGTGATGCCCCCTCTACTGGCTGCACAGCTGTTACACCACTAGATGTATGCTTTGTGATTCTTCTATAATGGGCTAACCTGGCTTTTGATCTAATTTGCACACACAATGCAATATAAACTGGCTTCAGTGCAGACAAGGATGGGGGCCTTTATTTTCAGTCTAGATGACTGAAATGCTAGGGCCTCAAATCCTTGATCTGGATGCTCACGTTGGCACTAAGGTCCCCAAATGCCAGCTTTCAGTGCCAATTTGACTGCCAAAATGAAAGATTTGTCCTCAAGATTGAAAACTGGACTTCCCGTTAACAAGTTAAACTTTAAAAGTCAGTGTTTACATTTAAATTTAAGATGGTTTTTCCCCATTATAACAAAACATCCAGGCTGCAGGTTCATAATTGTATTTACTGATTTTGTTTTGTAGGTTTTTTTCTCCTCAGTCATCTCAAGATTATTTCTCCATTGCTGCAGCTGCCTCAGACTTGAATACCAATCAACACATGGTCCACACATTCCAGTTGAGCCTGTTATTTCTCCTTTATAACCCTACTCCCTTTTCACTACAGGAGCCAGTCAATATCGCTGTTCTTACCCAGTTAGCACAAAGTCTCTCTTAAGAAGAGCAGAGTAAATATTTACTTGCATAAAAATATGATTTTGCAGATAATGTGTTAACACCCTCCCTCTATGTTTAATTCCTGTGAACGTTCTAGCAAATGAGTTTAGTAGCAGGAAAATTCAGTGAAACAGTTCACTTTAGATGAATATTAGACAATGTCCCTGGAAAGCAAATTTTTAGATTTGAGTTTTTGCACAAGAAGCCTGACACAAAGCACATCCATGCAATCACAGTTCACAAACATACTATATGACCAGCAAAATGTGTCTGATCAAACTAACCAGTGTACCTTGAACTATGACTATCCCGGAACTAGTATTTGCAAACAAAGAACAGATCAGGATTTAGTCCCAGAAATTATTCTGCAAATAATTTTTAATAATGAATAAATCTAAGAAAATGATAAACTGTTCACAAAAAACCTGCAAACAGTAACAGAGGCTAAATTCATCTAAGTTATTTGATATGAATTATTTGTTCAGCTCTACCTCTAAGAACACCAGTGCTGCCCACTCATTAACAACTCACAACATCTATGCAGAACACAGAAACTAGTACTCTTCTGTGACGTGAATCTCTTTCACCCTTCCTACATTAAAGATTGAATTGACTCCCCTCCTGCTGTGCACCCAAAGTTCTAGTCTTTAACCAGAAAAAGAGTATTGTAAAGATCAATGTCTGGTATTTTTATTGGACACAAACACAGGCATTCTGAAGCTCTATGAGAAAAACAACTTCTTTCATGGGCACTGCAGAAAGCCATCCTCCATTCAACGGGGAGAGTTCAGTGTCTAATTCAAAAGCGGAAATGCTGATAGTACACATCCACAGAACTGCCTGGGACACAGGTGTCTTCCTCCTCATTTCAACATGTTAGTGGCCACTGATTCTTCACTGCTGTAGCCTCCTATGTTCCTCCAAACAGCCATTCCAATCAGAAGGACAAAAAATTCTCAAAAACCAGGTCTGGCACAGGGACAGATGGTCTTATCTAGCAATGCATCCTAATAAACCATTTCACTCAATAGCTCCTACAGTTACTAAAGTCCTGATTCAGATTTTAATTCAGGCAAAGTTTCTCTTGAAACCAGCTTCAAAGTTATTTTTCCTGAGTAAGGAAGTGAATAAAAATGATGTATAAGGACTTCAGCAGTTGTACCTGCATGTTTAATGTCTGGATATTACAGCAATTTCTTATTCCATGCAAACAAAGATATACAGTTCTGCTTTTTTTCAAGACAGCAGTAAATAGGTCAGGAGAACAACAGATGTAATCTCTCTCTTACCCTTTCCTTTAAATGAAACGTATCACTTTCTGAAAAGGAAAAAAATGACACCAAAGAAACAGAAAACACAAGCAGAAAAAAATATTCTTAAAAATTTGCATAAACAAATTGGGGAAAACATGTTCATTCTACAATAGTGGGTCCTCTCACAGCAGCGTAAAAACCATAGCAATTCACATTACACTCTGAGGTATGTGTTTCTTAAAGTGCTCTGTTTTTCAGAGGCCGAATACCTATCGTGATGCAGGAGTTGCTATGGTACAATAGAAACAATACAATTTTCAGCTTCTGAAGTGGTGGAAAAGTAGTGTTATAATGCATTGCAGAATGTAAATTCACAAAGAAAATGCAATACTCTGGACCAATTTCTGCTTTCAGATGTACTGACTTCAAAGGAAACCCCTCCATGGATCTGAGAGAGGAATTTGGAACGATTTGTATCTTATTAATTAAAGGGACTTAAATATGAATAATGAAATTAAAAGAAAAAATCCTATTCTGAGACTGGTTAAAAGAACTTCTTACGTCATATTGGAGTACATCTCAAATATCAACAGACCTATCCCACTTCTCCTCATCATCAGACACATTATTCCTTCTGAAATCTTTTTTCCCTCTCAGGTGTCAAGAGACCGTTCTGTCTCCACCCTTAATTAAAGGGACTATAAATCTAAACATTCTCTCTTGAATTTAGCCCCTGATTCAGTGGAACCATTTTTTTTTCTTTTCAATTTCATTGTAAGGCACCCTCAGTTCACGGGACACAACATCATGGGCCATATTCTGTGCATGGTGAAGAAGACAATGGCAGACTCTGTCAAATATCTGATCTGGCCCCACATTATAGCAAAGATGATTAAAAAAAAGATTAACCCCTCATAGCCCTAAACCTCCACAAAACAAACAAAAACACCCTTAGTCGCAAGCAGAGTTTTAACCATCAATAGGAAGAAATGCCAGAGACTCATTGAAGTCCGCTCGGCACTTCACTATTGTTACTCATTTTACATGGAAGGCGCTCAGATATCATGATGATGGGTGGCAGTGTAAAAGCCTGAGATTTAGATAGATGGATTAAACGGTTTACTGCAATTTATCTAGGGCCTGGTCCAACGGAAAGACCCTCACTGACCTCACTATGCATTGGATTGGCCTCTAGGTCTAGAGCCCAGGACCCACGATTCGCTGATTAAACTCTAATTTTTTTTAAGTTATTAAGCTTTTAAGCAGTAGTGACAAAATGACCCGTTTTTTCTGACAAGTTTAAACAAGGGCATCAAATGACTGCTGGAGAAGTAAGTTTTCATTGCAAAAAAAAAAACCCAAAAATAACCCAAATCCTGAGTCTTTTGCCCTTTTCCTTAAAAATCTCAAAACATAACCCAATTCCTAGGAAAGTTCTTCAGTGGAAATTGTAGTTAACGGGACAAGCTGTTTGTAAATCAAGACACAATCAAAGAAAAAAATCTTCTTACACTTTTTGGCTACATCCTAGCTAAAATAACAGAGTGGGAGACAATGAAGCTAAGTGGATTCATGTACACAATGCAGGGATTTCTCCCCACTGGCTGCTCCTCAAGTGCTCCAATACCCCTCCTTCAGGCCTTAGTGTTCCCTTCATGGGGGGCATCGGAGCACTGCAGAGAGTCTGGGTGGGGGGGGAGGAGGAGATTCAGCATGGTGCTGCAGTGGAGAAAGGGGATGCCAGCAGAACAAGGGGAGGGGGCAGTGGAGAAAGGAGGGGAGAACGGCAGCTGAGAAGGGGTAAGTCGAGAAGAGAAGTGTGGAAGGGGCAGCAGAGCAGAGTGGGCTAGAAAAGGGAAGCAAAACAGGTGGCTTCAGCAGAGTTTACAACAAAGCAATAGGTGCCGTAACTGTTTTTGATTATTGTCTCTGGCAAATGAAACCACACATTTCAAACACCACAGTGCAGTATCGCAGCAGAATCAAACTTCGTCACTGGCATCAGATTAAGAACAAAGTAACAACTATGCTGCATTACCCCAGTTCTGTCAGTTGGGCCTTGGTTTAAAATAAACATTTAGCCACATACGTTCAAAAGCAAATCTTGTATTGAGTTTGTCTCTATCTGAAAGCAAACAACACTGTATATACAAGAAATCAGAAAAATATCACTCCATAACCATGCTCAGAGTTATTTGTGGGAAAAGCCAGAGTTTATCTACCTGGCATGGTAGTTTAAGTTCTCCAGAAAGCTCTGAAACATGAATGATTCATGCCAAGTTCAGAGCAACTGGTGAGAAGGGAGGATCGCTGCAAAATGACAGAGAAGCCATGTAACACTGAAAAGTAAATTATTATTATTAGACTTTCCATAGCCCCTGGGTGCCCTAGTCATGGACCAAGGTCCCATTGTGCAAGGTGCTGTACAAACACAGACCAAACAGATGGTCCTAATTACAGATATTTTTGCTTTAGTCTTGTAAGTGCCTCAACAAATGGAAAATTCTTTGATAAAGTGAAGCGAAGGGTGCATGGCTGTAAATTCAAGGCTATATTCTTACAAGAACTTTGGAGCTAAAGAAACTACTTTTAAGCAAGCAGATAATTGAGAGGTAAACTTACAAGAAACTAAAACACTGGAAAGTATGAACATTCAGTTAAAAGAGTGAATTATAAAATAAAAATAGTGAAAACAATAAAAATCGATGCAAGCATCTCATTGGACCATCTCATCCAGACGACTCCAGTAAACTGTGTCTTTTCTCTCCCCCTCTTTTATTTTTACTTTTTTGCTATAAAGTGACAGATTGTTTTTTTAGATTCTCAAGCACTCTATTTTTAGGATATTATAAATTCATGATCCCCTTTGTCCAATTCATGTAACATTTGGTAAAAAAAATTCCACCTTACGCCCAAAATTGAGACCTATATTTGTGTATTTTAAAAGAGGAGTGAAAAATCCGGCTTTTAATTGCAATTCAGCTGCAACTTTCAGTTTGGAGCAGCTAGTACCACTGCCTAATGCATTACAGATTTAAAAGAAAAGGAGTACTTGTGGCACCTTAGAGACTAACAAATTTATTAGAGCATAAGCTTTCATGAGCTACAGCTCACTTCATCGGATGCATACAGTGGAAAATATAGTGGGGAGACTAACACGGCTGCTACTCTGAAACCTGTCATTATGCAAGATTTAAAAGAGTTAGTGAAATTTGCCAGTTCGAATTTTCAAATTGACAGAGTTTGTGCAAAATGGCAGAAAGAATCAACTGATCGGTTTAAAGTGGAAGGCATCAGAGCTCCAAGAATAAAGCATCATAAAAGTCAGCTATTGTTAAGCAGAGTCCCAAGTCCTGCCATCCCACAGTACATAGCTCTCCCATTGACTTCACACTGGACTTCAGTGAGAGCTTTGTTTGACAGTTTATAGGCTTTGGGTCCTAAATTACAGCATTTTCCTATTGAATCCCCTTGCATAGGAGGTGGTATTCTCCGGGGGCCAAACCCTGAAATCTTTATTTAGGGTCCAACTGTGCCCCCACAGCTTTACATGTCTGTGTAGTGCGGGCTGGGGAAGGAAGGAAGCAGCTCCCCTTCACCTTTGCATGGCCCATATAAGAGAGGCCCCAGAACTGCCTTGGGTGGTACAGAGTAACTCCCCGAAGGAGGGGGGTGGGAGTAGGTACAACAATTGTTCCACCCCGCTGTGCACTAGGCAACCCCAAGTGGGTAATATATTGCAGCCCATAACGGGGGTCACAGAGTGACCCCTCCAAGTCCCTGAAGCAGAATGCCTTCTGCTGCTTGCTTGGGGTACATGGCTCTGCACTGCCACTTTATTATGGGCGCTGTGCTGTTAGCACAATCTAGCCCTTAGAATTTACTCCACCTTACTTAGGCAAAACACTCATTAACTTCATTTGTCTTCCTCTAACTTCAGTGGAACTGAGCCCCAGATTCATGGACACTGGATCTGAGCCCTAGATTAATGAAACCTGGATGCAAACGGCTTGTAATGAGCATGTTGCCAATTTTTATGTCATAAAATCAAACACTTTGTGGGAGGGAAAAAAGAAGGAAAAGAATGATGACAGGACCAAGTTTCAGATAGGTTTTGTTTCTTAAAATTCAGTTGTTCTGTCAGCAGTAAGCAATCAAATGATAAAAGCAAAGAAATGCACCATAAAACAATGGTGGGTTCTTTCAGTATTTTCCTGTTGTGCCCTTTTGTACCATCATTTGTTGTCATTTCTTGAGTCGTTTATTTAGTCTAAGCCCTTTATCTTGGTATTGGATCCAGAGAGGTGAACCCTGAGCCTGCACAGGAACCTATGGGCCTAAGAATTCACCCACAGGGAACCAACTGCCAGATCAGGACCTTAAATTCCAAATTGCTCAGAACAGGGACTTTGAGCCCGTTAAACTTACAGCAGAGTTGTTACAAACAGAATTTGGCCTCTTGTGTTTTATTTCCTTGTAAAGTCCCATGCACACCTATGACATTTCATGTAAAATAGAGAAACCCACTTAGATATTGGGGTACCCCCACATGCAAGAACCATAATTCAGAGGTGCAGCACAGTAACACAGAGCATGTGTGTCATTTAGCCATATTTGATTATATCTACATGATAATTTTAGTGCTTATAAATGATACTGGATTGACAGCCCTTACGACAAATGTCCTCTGTCCACAGAACAGGTACAGTACAAACAGCAGAAGCTAATTTATCTCCACCTTGATTAGAGAAACTCCCTCTAGGGTTCATTCTCCATTTGGTCTTTAGCCCCTATGCTGAGCTACTAACAAGGTTGCCAATTAGTGTCAAATGTGATAGTGTTTTCTGTGACGCAAACACCTGACAGCTAGGAACTGGACTGAGACCAGCACCTCACATCACTGTCTGTAAACAGCTTGATGTTCGTGGGTTGGAAACTGCATATGCTCAATGCCCCTGTGCCACTTATAAAAATGTACAGCTGGTGAATTTGTATTTCTCCTTGTTTTCAATAATAAGGTTAAAGTCTCTTCACAGAGCTTTGGATTTCTTTTTCCCCTTTAGGAGATTTGTGGTTTTAACAGCACTAATTTCTATTTGCCAACCTTGTCCTTTTAAACGAGGATGTTCATTAAATTAATGTTAAGCAATGAGCGCTAAAATTAGGACACATTTAAAATACAGTACATCTGAATCAAAGACTATCCAAGATGTTCCCTTTCTTATTAAGAAGTAATTTGAAGGAAGACTTACTCCTTAATTTAAGATGGATTTTTCCCCCCTCCCCACAAAAAATAAAAAGAAAGAAGAAGAAGTTCATTTATGCAATGTACGGGCTGAAGCAATACAGCACACGCTGACTAGTTCCTGCTATTTTACAAATTCATTGTAGTGAAAAGCTTCTCCTTAGCTATCATATTAATACTTAGGAGGCCATGCAGAGCACAATGCATGTGTAATTTTCTGGGGCGGGTGACAGTAAATGAAGTAAAACAAAGAAAAAACACAACCGTGGGTTGGGTATAACTAAAGGATGATTATTTAGGAAAAGAGAACAAGATGGCAATTTGATGAGACATTCCCCGGTTTAGAGCTGTTGTAGTTTACTCTATTTCACGAAGGGCACAAACTAATTGAGGAAACACTTTTTTGGACTAGAGTGCCCTCAAAAGGTCTTAATGACAATGAGAAAGAATAAGTATACCTTGGCCTTTACCGCTACATGAAAAGGGTTGAATTCATCCGTGGGGTAAACTGCACTGAGTTACTCCAGGGATGAATCTTGCCAGCTGTGTCTGTCTGTATTTAAGGCCTGACTCTCTGCATTTAAAGTTACATGTATGTATTAGGGGCATATTGGCAGCATCACTTTAACACATATTGTAGGCCAACAATTGAAGCACCTGTATTGTCCAGGAGAGATGTTGCCAGGTGGTGCAGACTCTTTATATTCAAAAAGACTTACAGAGAATCAGGCAGCATCTAGGGCATTGCATTACATTCTGACTTCCCCCTGTGTATATGGTCCTCAATACTCTCGTATCTATGCGCCTCACAACCATTCATGTATTTACCCTCACAAAACCCCTGTGAGGTAGGGCAGTACTATTACACCCATTTTACGGATAGGGAATGGATGCACAAGGAAGTGATTTGCCCGAAGTCACACACACAGAGTCTCTGGCTGAGTTGGAAATTGAGCCCAGTTCTCCTTAGTCCTGGATAGCATTCAGATATTGCTAGCCAGGGAAAGGATCAAAATAACTAATCAAACATCTCACTTCCATACGATGTTTCCTCTAGAGGTCTCCAAGAGATATACATCCATTAATTAGGCTCCATGCCCCTAACCACTCAGGACATCGCCCAAAGCCCATAACATCAGCTGGCAGACTGGAACCACATCTCTGACCTTTTCTCCTTCTCCCGTCCCGTCTCTGGTGCCAATGCAGGGAGGGCAGAGATGAGAGAGAGCCATAATCTGTACCACTGCCACTTTGCATGGGAATCAAGAAGCTCAAACGCATGACAGTTCCACCAGAGTAGCACCGCAGCTCCTGCCCCACGTGTGCCAGATCCCCTTTGCCCCACGTGTGCCAGATCCCCTTTGCCCCACGTGTGCCAGATCCCCTTTGCCCCACGTGTGCCAGATCCCCTCTCCCTGCACACCAGACCTCGCAAAGGGCTCCACATTGGCCTATAAACACGGGGCAGGATTTGGTGCTGTATTTTTATTTGCTCATGATTTAAAAAAAAATAGTGCAAAAATCAGATAAAAATAAAAGAAAAAACGTCAGAGTATTTCACTACTTCCACTGTCAAAGGAAAGGATGAAAAAAAGTCTGTTTCCTTGCAACCCTCAGACATTCTAGTGCTCTGGCTGAAAGGTCTTCCTATGCCACTGCTTCTCAGTGCTTCCACTCACAGCAGCAAGTTGTGTGCCCCAGGGACTGAGCCCCATTTCGACCAGCTGTTCTATGTCTGAGCACAACAGGGCCACAGGATGTGATGCAGTTTTTCACTCGTCGTTTTAATTCCCTTCAAAATCCTGCTTAATTTTACACAGTTATGATTCGTTTAAAGTAATCAAAGCTTAAGTTTTCACAGATTTGCACTGGCTGCGAGCCATACAATCCCCATTGATTGTAACGGCAGTCATCTGGCTAAAACATTGACTCATGCTTTAAAAACGGTCACTCTTAATAAAGACAACGCCGGGTCAAAATGTTTCTGCATTTGGTTTAACAATAACCTATTATTATCTGTGCCCTCCGTTCATCATCATCTTGTGGCAACTCAGGGCCTGCTTTGGTTCTCACACTCACACGGGTGAATATGTCAGAACTGCCAGTTTTGAACTGAATGAAGTCACACCAGTGTACCAGGGATCAGAATCAGGGCCTCTAAGTTTCAGTATGCAAGACCACTCAACAATTAAGAGGTTTGTCCTTGACTTTCTGCCAGCTTTAGTCTGAAGCAAACACTCAGCCAGATACTACTGAGCCATGAATGGTATCTGCTGTCAGTGCAGACACCTGTTTAGAGGGAGGTGTGGCCAAACATGGAAGCATTCCAAAGACTCACGGCTATAAACTGTGGTCTGGATACTGTGTCAGACAAGTTTATCAACTCCCCTTTGCTTATGCACTTACAGTTTTGCTGGTTCTTGTTCTGCCCCTTTTCCTTTCTGGGTTGTCCAGAAACACACAGGAAAATAAGCCAAGCAGGAGAAGAATGAGGAAACAGAAGGGAAAAGCAGGAACATTCAAACCTTAGGCAACAAATCATTGAAGTTATGACAAATTAAAAACAAATCATCCTGTGTTCCTTCAAAGAGCAAAAAAGTATATTTAACTAAGAGTGTAAAATAAAGCAGAATTCAAAAAAGCAAAAAACATCTGTCTGCAAAAGTCACTGCTGACGCAACTCCATTAATGAAAGTGGAGTTGCTCCAGGGAAGAATCTGGCCTCATATAGTTCGAAAATTGCTTCCATTTAGGTGAGCTGTCTTGGTGTAAAGTAAATGCTGGAAAGTGCAGAAATACCCCTCATCACCCTGTGGAATTCATTGCCGCAGAAGGTCAGAGAGAGAAATGTGTTGGCTAGAGCTAGAGGACTACGCTATTACATAAACCTTAACAACATTGCATCATATCTAAGCTATGCAAGATGAAACTTTGACAAGAGTAATGCGTTAAGGTGTGAGCTGAGAGCCTACAAGTGTCAAGAAAGAATTCACACACACAGGGGTGCACGCTCTGTAGTGGCCTTAAGTGCACTGCACTCAATTTTCTGTTTCATCTTCTACTGAAGCACCAGGGACTGGCCAATATCACTGAGGCAAGACATCAGACAAAACGGACTAATGGTCCGGCGTGGTAGGATGATTGTTATGTTCTTATGCTGTGAAATGTAGCTAACATTGAACAGAGTCAGCAATATTCAAAATAGCCTTTGTACTTCAGTGGCACCACATAAGTATAGAGGCGGAGCTGGGCTGGGGAGATGAGACACGATCACATTTGCTTCTGTACTTTCCAGATTAATAGTGCCAGGGCATCGCAAGGGAGCAGACACCTACATGGAGCGTTCAGAGTAGCAGCCGTGTTAGTCTGTATCCTCAAAAAGGAAAGGAGGACTTGTGGCACCTTAGAGACTAACGGATAGTCTCTGAGGTGCCACAAGTACTCCTTTTCTTTCTACATGGAGCTGTGGGTCACCGCCCTGAAAGCTACATAATGATACAAGTCTGTGTTGAGCAAGGCACAGAGATCTGGTTGAAGTTCCCACACGTGGACTATCCTAGTCTTATCTTTCCTTACAACCCCCTCAGAAGGGTTTGGAGAAGTGGCATTTTCATATGACTTGAAGTGGTTCTCGTGTCAATGGGATACAGGATAAAGCCTTCAATTTGCAACACTACTCAACAGAAAAGGAGCACTTTAAGGGTCTTGGTGCAGAACTTTTAGATCCTTCAGCTGCTTTTGCCCAGCGTTACCATTTTACAAACTGTAAGACGCAATAAGGAAGAAAGAAACATGGAATTCCCCCTACGTGATGGATCAGTGCCACATGCTAATGCCAAGTAGCCTTGTTGCTACCTGCAACAACAATATAGTCACTGCGGCATTAAAATTATCCTAAACCATAGAAGAAAATCTGTACTAATTCAAAGACTGTAAATGGGGCCTGATCCAAGGCCACTGAAATCAATGGGAATCTTTCCACTGGCTTCAATGGGTGCTAGATCAGATCCCTGAGATTAAAACCAAGAGCTAACATATTCATCTTAGACCACTTGTTAAAATGAAGACCTCTTTTCATATCACCTAGGAAACAAAATATATATATATATACAGAGAGAGAGAGAGAGAGAGAGAGAGAGTGTAAAATGAAGGAGCCTGGAGTATCCTGAAAAGGCTAATGGTGATTCTTGTTACAGTCCAGGTTACTGGGGAGCTCCTCAAATCAAGGAACTGAGACTGGATAGAGAAGTCCATATACTGTGAGCTTCATTAATCATATCTGCATTTACACAGCACTGACTAAGGTTCCAAACTCTTTTCCCAGCATGCACAAGGCTCAGGGTAACTCTGGGGTGGATCCTCACTCCTTAGGTTGTTCCCCTAAAGTCCTGGTCAAGGTTCTGGAGGATAGGCCCCCAGAACACTGCAAAGCCAAGGACTGAACCAAGAATGAGCTGGACTCTGGGATATAAAACCCCACCATACCTGTGAAACATGTTCCTGTTTTGTTCAGGTAAGAGAGCTAAGTGCCTGGTCATTAGTATACCTGAGACCCTCAGCAAGCCTGGAATGTCTGTAAGTGTTTCTGTGTGGGTTACAACACTGCATCTGTTGTGAGTGGCAACTGCTCTAGCTCCCAGAGAATTCTTCCAAAATGAGCCTAGCTTGTTTGTTTACACACAACACTACACCCACCGTTTGAATCCAGTTGTAGAGGACGTCTGAATATCTAGAGAAGCAAAATATTTTTAGCTTTCTTTTCCTCTTAAACGTTCACTGTGTGTTTTCTTTTTTGCATCTGTGGTTCATCTGCTATTTGGAGAAGCACAGAAAGAGGAACACTCATGATAAGCACACTACAGAGAGGAAGAATGGTCTTGTAGTTAAGACTCTGGACTGGGACTAAGGAGATGTGGGTTCAACTCCTGGGTTCCTATGTTACTGGGGTAAATCACTTCATCTCTTGTTCCTCAAACCCCCATTCATAAAAAGGGGATACTACTTTCTTTCTTCTACCTTAGGTCTATTCCATATATGTAGGCTATAAGCACTTTGGACAGGGACTGTCTTTTATTATATGCATGTACAGCACGTAACACAATGGGGCCCAATCTCAGGTGGGGCCTCTAGGTGCAACTGTAATATACCTGTAGGCTGGTGGACTCGACCACCAGCCTGGGGGAAATAATCAGCCATGCCCATTTCAGTTTGCAGCCCTGGCCTCTGTTTATTCTCCAAAACGGAAAAAAAAAAAAAAGGAAACATGGAATGACATGATGCTACAGTCCTGTTCTCAACCTAGATTGTGGGGCCCCCTGGCCTCTGGCAGCTTAATGGTCAAGACCTTTCCCAGATTGGTGGGATCCAGAGGGCCTCTCACTCCCTCGCAATCCTCTGCTACAGTCACAGGAGAGTGTACTCTCAGCTCTCTCCAGCTCCTAGGCTCCCTCAGGGAGCTGGGGCCCTCTTCTATAAATCCTGCCTGGTAATCATCAGACCCAATCACCAGATGTTGTCCAAGTGGATTGGATGATTCCCGGCACTTGCCTGCCAAGCTCCTCTCCAGAACAGGGCTGGCTGGCTGCTCCCCAGCTCCCCCACCTTTTAAAGGGGCACAGCACCCTGTTACAATAATGTATAAAGAATAATGAGATGGAATGTAAACAAGTGGTACAGATTTGGAAGCTCTTAAAAAGCTATTTAACAACTTGCATTTTACCACAGATTCACTTCTCTCTCCTTAATTTATTTGTTCCTGAGCACACATAGGCAGATCTCTGAAACTGTAGAGACCTTTCCAATATATGACTTTCAACTGGACATTGCTGCTGCTTTTGAGTTTGACTGAGCAAACGCAATTCATCGTCTAAAGATGGCACAGCACCAAGTAGCAAGGGAAGTCACTGCAGAAGATACTCTTGAACTGGTAAATATGCTCAATGTAGAGTCTCTTTCCTGGAATCTGGAAATGTGCTACTGAGGAAGCTGTTTTCTAAACTGTAAAATGGGAAAGAGGCTGAGTCTATTTCAAGGAAGGGTCAGTTCATCTAGTAACAGCTGGGTGGAATGTCTGTTTACCCACAGGATTTAATTCTGACCAATTCAGCACCTTGAAGTGTTTAAGCCAGTATGCACTTTGGAATCTAGTTAGCAGTTTACTACCCAGTTCTACTCTTGCAATCAGCTTGTGAGTGCAGGATGCTCTACACTCACAAGCTTTGTCCATGACAGCTAGTAAAGGCTCCTCAGTATAAGCAGAAGAGGCTTTGCCTACCATGTTTGGAGTCACATTTCTTTCCTTGCTGGCTCTGTGTCGATGTCTTCACAAGTCAGCTTTGCCCACTCACTGTCAGACACCATCAGTCTCCACTAGTCACAGCCCTTTGTCCATCTTTCAAGACCAAACGCACAAAAAGCAGATCACTTCGAGGTTGGACTATAAGCCCCTCTCGATATTGATGGAAAGGGCAAACTCCGGGTACCTGCAGAGTTCCAGATGCTCTTAATAAAGGTTTCTGTCAGTGGTTTTTCCTTTCCTACATAAAGTACCTCTCAGAACACCAATATCAGATATCATTATAGCAGTGCTCATTTCCCTACCTAAAACAGACTTGGACTCACCAAGAGGAGGAGACGGCCAAAGACCTATGGTGTCTTGATCCATAAACAAAAAGTCAGTGAAGTAATTGAAATATACGAACTTTCATGGCTGCTAAAGGCAACACCTCAGAGCACTGTAGAAAAGGAATTTAGGTGGCATAGGAACATAATCCATGTAACTGTCCTTCAGAGCAGTACACTCTCCCATCACTGAGATCTGAACCACAAACAGGGCAAATCCTGGAGTCGTCATTCTCCATGTAAAACTCCCACTGAGGTCCATTGAGAGTTTTGCTTCAGTGAGGGACGACTGAAAGCTGAGTAATGACCTTCGGACTTGGCCTGAATTTACAAAAGTGGCATTATGCACAAAGGTTTCAGAGTGTTAGCCGTGTTAGTCTGTATCAGCAGAAAGAAGGATGAGTACTTGTGGCACCTTTGAAACTAACAAATTTATTTGAGCATAAGCTTTCCTGGGCTAAAGCCCACTTCACGAGATGCATGTAGTGGAAAATACAGTAGGAAGATATATACATACACACACAGAGAACATGAAAAAATGGGGGTTGCCATACCAGCTCTAACGAGACCAATCAATTAAGGTGGGCTGTTATCAGCAGGAGAAAAAAAACTTTTGTAGTGATAATCAGGATGGCCCATTTCAAACAGTTGACAAGAAGGTGTGAGTAACAGCAGGGGGAAAATCAGCATGGGGAAATAGTTTTTAGTTAGTGTAATGACTCATCCACTCCCGTCTTTATTCAAGCCTAATTTAATGGTGTCCAGTTTGCAGATTAATTCCAGTTCTGCTGTTTCTCGTTGGAGTCTGTTTTTGAAGGGTTTTTTGGTTTTTAGGTCTGTAATTGAGTGTCCAGAGAGGTTGAAGTGTTCTCCAACTGGTTTCTGAATGTTATAAAAAATCTTCCCTGCCTTCTTGCCCATGGCTTCCTACTTCCCACATGAGTGCTTGAGCAGCTGTCAGGTGATCCCACAACCCTGGGCATGTGTCTGCATACACACACTGCAAGACTTTTAAGTGTACTATAGCGATGGATTAATCCAGAGGAGTCAGTATTTCCAATAGTTAAGTGATGAAGTATGTCTGTAAATCAAAAAGTGCTGGGTATTTAGAACTGGTTAAGAGTTGGCTAAAAGTATTAAACAAATGCTCATTCCCATCTACCTGCTGAAAATCCCTGGGCCAAATTCTGCCCCGTGTTGGGTGAGGGCATGAATGGGGTTTTCAATGGGCAGCAGTAAGGCACGATTCCTGCCTGACACTCAAAAGGGCAGTCGGAGTGAGGCTTGGCTTATGAACCTACCCAATGCACGCTGGTTCTACAGGTGTGTGGCCTGCTGGCAAATGAGCCCCGCAATTATGCTGTGGTGTGAAGATGGCTCCAGGAGCTCAACTGCTCCCTTTGGGAGCAGCAGGAAGCAAAGCCTGCCTAAGTATGCCCCCAATGCATCCCAGCTCATCCCACCTCGCCTGGACAGACTTGCTCTGTCACCCTCCCTGTGGCCAGCCCACATCCCTCCACTAGAATGCTGCAGGCTGCCTGACAGAAGCTTGGTCAGTAAACAAGGCTGGACGCTGCCTTCTGAGACCTAGCACACTACAGTATTTTACATTGGATTTCTAGTGGATGTTTTAAAAGAAATAGGTAACACCACATCCCAAAATCAATAGAAAAGTAACACGAATACTTATATAAAAAGCCCTGCTGGTGCTTGAATCTTCTCCTCCACAACTCCTGTCATCTGGACCAGTCTCCCTGTCTGCCGCGGCCGGATCAGCTTTGCAACTCGTTCTGAAACTCGGAGGAAGATGTATTATTTTTCCTTTCCCTTCAGCTATCAATACATCTTCCAATTTGCTATTATTTAACTTTTCAATTCTGTTATTTTTCAATTACTCGATCAGATGCTTTAGAAAGCAAGTTTGTATGAAGGATGCTCTGCGAGATATTCTTGCATTACAAATTTGTTACAAAAATAACACACACGATTCTTTACCGTGAAGGATAGGAAGGACGATTGTGATTCAGCTTCCATTTGTTTGCCTCAAAATAGCACTTTTTGACTGAGCACAGCTCAGAACTACTGGAGAGAAGTGTTCTATATATGCAGCAAGTGGCCTTTAGTTCCTCAGCAGAAACAAAAATGGTTTTGCTTCATAAATGAAATATTACATAGTCTGAAAAAATGAAAATCAGGCAGAAAGAAATATGTAAGGCTGCAAAATCCACAGCAGTTTAAAGTTACTACACCATCAAAAATTTCATACTGCTAAGTGCCCTGCTTAGACCTGGTTTACTCCAGAGACAAGTTTATTTCCCAGAGCCAAAAGTCAGACACTCAAAATCAGCAATAACAGCAATGGTCTGTTTCTTGATTCCCTGCAGCAGAAGGGCACAGCTCTGAAGGACTGGTTTATTCGGTCATGTAATGTTTTAGTTTTCATTATGTATAACCATAAGAATTGACCTGTCACCCAAGATAATCATTGGCAAAGGCTTTATTGAGGATGGGCCATTTCCTGCAAACCTTACTTTGGGCTAGACCATGCCCTCTTGATGTAAAACTGGTTCTAGTGGAGATGATGCCAGTGCTTTGTCCTTACACGGGCAAAGCTCTCATTGACTAAAGCAATCGATTTAAGTGAGAGTTCTGGCTAAGTAAGCGGCACAACATGAGTGACTGATACATATGGGCCCAAATCCTCGGCGCCACACCAATCTTTGTACACCATTCCAGGGATGCAAAGGGGCTGGAAAGCCAGCATAGCTGGCCAGCTGGGAATTTCCCCAGAGCAGGAAAATGCCTGGCTGGCACAGGAGCCATTTCATAGAATCATAGAATCATAGAATATCAGGGTTGGAAGGGACCTCAGGAGGTCATCTAGTCGAACCCCCTGCTCAAAGCAGGACCAATCCCCAATTTTTGCCCCAGAACCCTAAATGGCCCCATCAAGGAATGAACTCACAACCCTGGGTTTAGCAAGCCAATGCTCAAACCACTGAGCTATCCCTCCCCCCTTTCATGTGCTATTATATGACCCCATGTGATATGTATTATATACTGTATCCTGTCCAATTCATTTAACCTCCCCCACCCAAAAAAAAAAGAAATCAGCTGGCTTAATGATTGAAGGATTCCTCCCATCTCTATACAAAGACATGTAGTATCTTTTACTGTTCTCACCCAGGAAGAATGTTTTACTTTAATCAAGTTTTTGTTGCTTTTGCAGAACAATATAGAAAAGACCACTTTCATCAAAGTGTATTTAGTTTCTCAAGGCCGACTGTGTTTGTTGAGCTTGAATGATGTGATTGGTATTGCGGTAAGATGCCAGCAGAAAGAAACTATGGCATGGATGTTGTTTCATAGTTTCTACCATGCCCGAATTGTAAGCCATGAAAATACAGGTAAGGCCACACTGAAGGAAGAAGCGAAAAAGCTTAATGAATCTGCACGAATTATTTTAAATAAAAGTTTTGGTCCAATCAAGTCTTTCTAGGTGTGTTATGTATTACAGTGGACCCTCGCTAGAGCGAGGATTCACATATTGTGCAGTCATGGCGATGGATCCCAAATTTAAATATTTAAATTGGGACCCATGGTAACGCGGCTCCTGCTATAATGCGATCCCACATTAACGTGGTACCCTGCATGGATCCCGAACCCCGCGATCTAGTGAGGGTCCGGTGTATTTCTGAAGTATTATAAATGAATGTGAGGATTTTTATCGACCAAAATACAAGGTCACTGCTCTCCAAAATTTAAAGCCTAACTTATACAAATACAAATGGATAGGAGTTTAAATGGAAAGGACTTCAGATGTATTCTGTGTTTGAAGGATTTGCAAGAGTGCTGTATTTGATTGAAATAAGGGAGGTTACTTAATATGTAAGCAGTGAGATGCATGAAAGAAGACACAATTTGAAGCACTGCCTCCTATACCTCCTCTCTCCAAGCCCCGTGTGCTGGGGATGGGGTTGGGAGAAATGGGGTGTGATTAGCACGCTACTATGCTCCTGTAATCCCCGATCAAAGACCTGGCCCCTTGGACCATAGTTATATGGGGTGAAATCATGGCTCCAATAGAGTCAATTGGAGTTTTGTCATTGGCTTCACTGGGGCCAGGATTTCACCCCGGTCTAGCCTAAAACAGTGGCTCTCAACCTTTCCAGACTACTGTACCCCTTTCAGGAGTCTGGTTTGTCTTGTGTACCCCCAAGTGTTACCTCACTTAAAACTAGTTACAAAATCAGACATAAAAATACAAAAGCGTCACAGCTCACTGTTACTGAGAAATTGCTGACTTTTATATTTTTACCATATAATTATAAAATAAATCCATTGGAATATAAATATTGTACTTACTTTTCAGTGTAGAGTATGTAGAGCAGTATAAACACGTCATTGTCTCTATGAAATTTTAGTTTGTACTGACTTCGCTAGTGCTTTTTATATAGTCTGTTGTAAAACTAGGCAAATATCTAGATGAGTTGATGTACCCCTTGGAAGTCCTCTGTGCACCCCAGGGGTACATATACCCTTGGCTGAGAATCACTGGCCTAGAACAGTCCTGAGGCTGGTCTAAATTACACCAGGGACAAGGATGGCACAGAACTGGTTCTATGGCCAGGGCGTGACAAATAGGAGCTGCACCAGTGCTTACTGGGTACAGGAGACTGAGCTCATGTTGTCCCTCTAATACAGTGCTACAATGCCATGCACCTTAAACAGAGCAAACCCACAGTGTGTAACATTTACGGTGCAGCTGTGCATTTCCATCACTGTGTCTGTGAAACTGCTGAGACTAACTTTAAATGAAATAAATTAAAACAAGCAGGTAAGTGCATTACATAAGCTTTGCAAATAGGAAGGGAAAAGATTAGGTACAATGTCAGTAGTCCCTTTACACCTTGCTTCTTCATTCAAAACCAGCATGTCACAAAAACATATGGTCAGCATCACTGCAACAGGCTCACTTTGCCAGGTAAAACCATCGAGTAAACACAGTCACACAAAGCCCATGACTTATTATAAAACTGTCCATGATGTAGGAATATTATACATCTGCAACTGCAATTTTGATAGATTCCCCAGTGGTTTTCATTTTATAATATACCCTTTAACAGTAACACTGCACAGCGTAACACTGTTCCCTTTAATTGTTGCAACATATGCTCTAAATCACGCAGAACTACTATGATGTGGTTCAACAGAGTAATGATAGTAGGTACACACTGGCCTGTCTACTCTTGGAGGTATCGGTTTCACTAGTGAGCAAGTTAACATTTGTTTCTGTTCTCAGCTATAAACAGGCATTAGCCCCTGGTGGGGGATGAGCAAATCACAGGGTCTGTATTGCTTCCATCGGTCATGAAAGAAGTCCCCTCTGCTGAGCCTACAAGTAACTTACTACCTTTGGTAAATGGCAGGAAATGTGCAGTTTTTCAGCTCTGCCTAGCCATTAGAAGGCTGGCAAATATTTTAAGGGAAATTCCAGATAGCTCAAAACAGAAGTAGGAAAGTGTACATTAAGATACATTCCAGTCTAAACTGCTGCACCATTCTGCGGTACTATTTGTATAAAATAATATACCTTGCCCAAGTCAAGAAAGCTGGAATTATTAGTGCTAGGATCATTGCTACATGCAAAAGTTATTTTCTACCTTTACCTTTTTGGCAGTGACCACCTATAACCTGCAAAGCACCATCATCATTTTGTGCTCTCACTCACATAATAACCCTATGCTCTTTCACCCTTTCTTACTTGATTAGCTCTTCAGATAGAGCTGCAAAAAGAGAGAATGGTCTCAACAAAAGCCAGCTAAACCAATAGCCATTCAATGGCAGGTCTGCCTGCTAAAGAAATGCAGTTGCTTTCACTGACAACCTTATGTTCCTGCTCTTCTCTAAATACCTGTTTCATTTTAAAGACGAACGAGTCACATCTCAAGCTGGTATAAACTGGCATAGCTCCACTGAAGTCAGCTATGGCAATTTACACTCATGGAGGATTTGCCCCATGGCTTTAACCATTCTCCCATTTCACTTCCTATCCACAGTACCCACTGCATGCACTTACACCCCTTCAGCTTCATTTCCTTGGCTCAGAAATGGGCAAACAGCTGCTTCCGAAGCTTACAGAAATGCTTCTCCTTGGCTGGCAGTAAGATGTGCTCTTGTGTAAAACAAACAGCTGTCTCCCCTAGACAGACCACATGGAGAGTCGTGATTTAACCTCTAGCTGTATAGGAAAAATGTATTTACCACAATTTTAAAACATCTTGCACTTCTTGGATTGTGACCTCTTTGTGGCTGGGACCAGATCTTCCTGTACATGTTGTGTGTCTGAGTGCATTATAGGCACTGCCAGAATACAAGTTATTTGCCAGTGAATCTTGCTTTGTGACAAATTACCAAGCCTATCTGTGACTAACACCCACATTTTCCGTAGCTTACAACTTTGCCAGGGGCTGACATTTCTTACTCTTGTTTCCATCTGGGAGGCGATTCTTGTTTTCTGCATGAGAACAACTGGTATTTTCCCAATGCTAAAACAGTGCTCAGATGCCTTTTTGGTGCACACTTAACAAAACCGGTTTCGATTTTAAACTTCAGGCTTGGCCTGTCTGAGATCTGCAGCGGAGGAGGATATTGGGTATGTTTGAAAAAGGAAAGTTAAGAATTAACCAAGCTGCAGGTGAGTGGAAATAGCACACCATGCATGTACCAGATGTTACTTTAAGTGGGTGCAGAGGGCTAAGTAATGCCCCTCCCTCTATCCCTTTCACAACAATCCTGAGTACCAATTTGAGGGCTTGTCTACATGGAAAAATTTACCCGTATACACATATTGCTGTGGTTATACCAACATAATTCCCCTTATTCCAGAATAAGAGTGTCTGCATGGGGAGTTACACGGGTATAATTACACCATTACTACTATGCTGGTCAGTTTCCCTGTGTGTGTAAACCCTCAGTGAATGGAGAAGAAGAAATCCTTCCACCAAGCCATTCAGCAGCGCTAGGGCCACAGTAATCCCTGTTGTCCCTGCATCTCCACTCTGTGGGAAGCTATGTCTAGTGGATCTGCATGACAGCAATCCTGTCCTACCCCAGTCCTGACCTGAGCCACCCTGCCCCCCTTCAGAACCCAACAGTTCCAGGCACTCATGGCATAACCCTGAAAAGTTCTGTGGCACACATGGGGTGTCTCCTGCATCAGCTACTCAGATCTTGCTCTGCCTTCCTATGTGCACATCATCCGGTTCTGTTACCTGGATGTCCCTCACAGCCACGCAAGGAGGGTACAGGATTTGCCATTGAGGGAAGATATCTAGATACATCCACATGCTAATATGCACCTATACACAACCACCTGCACACAGCTCTTGAAGCTCTGAGTCCGGACCCATCACCCTTCCTAACAAGCTATTCTAACCCTGCAGAGTCTCCTCCTATTTTAAAATCGGTAGCAGGCCTTTTCTTCAGGACCTTGGCATCACAAATTTCACGTTATACGTTCTACAGAGTAGAGCAAATGCATAGGCCTCGGTTCAGCCCAGCATTTAAGTCCATACTTAAGTCCATCCCTATTCAGTAAAGCAACTGAAGTATTTCTTTAAGGTTAGGCTGGCTCTATGGAACAGGAATGGACTGCTGAATCAGAGCCTTAGGGAGTGCTCAGGTTTTTAAGCGACTGTGTAATCTATTGATCACACAGTCAAACACAAGTTTGTTTGAATGTGCAATTGTTAATTGCACTTTACATTTCCAGACATTTGTGCGTGTAAAATCTTAGCCCTATTCTAACCTAATTTTTTGCATTTCCTATACTTTTTTTAGGAGTTTATCTTCCTAATACTCTAAGGATATATGAAGGCTTACTCTTTGACTCTCATTGCACTTAAAAATATATAGGGAAAAGCACACTGAGAATTGTAGTAGCAAACAAACAACACAACTGGGAACAGTGTGCATTTAAAATTTTGCACAACAGTAACTGTTCTCAAGGTAAAGATGAAAAAGCAATTGAAAGATACTCTTAGAGCCCCAAAGAATCCCTTCCGTCTTCATACTCGCCGGAAATTCAGCTTTAAAAAGTGTTCAGATCGAGGTTTAAAAACCCTGATTTTGTTACAGGGAAAAATATAAAATACTCAAGCCTGGAAGCTTTAGCGTGCTTGGAGCAGGGGAATGGATAAAGCAAATATGGCTGACCACACCTTCTTTTTAAGATGTATTTTAGGAGACAGGGATCCATGAGGATCTCCCACATTTCCCACTTAAGCATAAATGCTTGCATACCTTAGTTATCACTGCCACACAAATACAGAGACAGATTAATGGAAATCAATCGATATTCAGGTAGGATAAACTGTCTCCTTCAAATGCTCTGCATCAGAGTGGAGATTGTCAGTGCAGCTCTGCGCATCGAGCAGAAGAATTTGTTCAACAAATTCATAAGGCGTTCTCTCCCCACCGAGACCAGCGTGCTACTTCCACACCACTTTGGCCACAACCACAGATCCCCAGTGTGGGATTGCATGGCGCTGCTGGTAGATTCCCCCAGCCAATCTTTTTTTAAGAAAGCTGCAATTTGTTCAACAGCTTCTGCAGGCTGTAATTTGCACAGAGAGCCATTCTTTTAGGAACACAAGATCTGCTGCACTAGCTCAAGACCACCAATCCATCAAATCAAGTATTCTGCCACCAGCCCTTGGTAAAACTTGACACTACTTTGGAAGGTGGAAAAGAAAAGCATAATACACATAATTCTTCAATGCAACGCACTGGGGAAAATGTACCTTCCTGACATTCTACATATCATAAACATTCCAAAAGAGGTGAGTTTACAAACAAAACAGATTGGGAGTGGGTGTTTCTCCAAGTGAGGGTTTTCTGAGATTATGTACCTCTGGTTTGCCTTCATTCCAATGCCCGTTTACACCACCCTATGCACTAACCATCAAAATATGGAAAGGCATTATCCACTTAAAATTTTACTTGAAAAAACACTGCAATGTTTGGTTGGCTCCAGATTTTACCCACAGTACCTTGCGCTTTTTTTGTTACATGATTTGTATAGCCTATGCAATTGCTTTTCACGGTCTGCAGGCTCTTTTTTGTTTTAAAATAGGTTAAAACCCACACACTGGAAACCCCAATAATAATAATAATGGTATGCAAAAAGAGGGGCAGCCAGGAAGGTATTTAGTAAGGAAATCATTTTCTCTTCCATTTTTCACTAAAGGGTGGTTATAATAATAACAATTATTTTAGAACATTAAGAACAATCTTGGCAATGTCCTTTTGTATAAATTATTCAAATAACTCCCATAGCCATTCTTGGATATTTCTCTTCTTCATGGTGTAGCCTAATCTTGTAGCATATCACTATCGGTACTCAGCATCCCTTTTGTGCCCTTCTCTGGGTATTTTTCAAAGGGGTGCAACATCTTTTTAAAATGTAGTGGCAAAAACTGAATATTTGATCCCAACCTGGAAATAATCAGAGAACTTAAATATCATCTCATCACAATTCTTCAGCATCTATTTTCCTGCTCCAGCTGAGCCTTGAATTGGCCTTATTAAACTGCCTCTACAGGCTGTAGAGATGTGTTTATATGGGTATCCATCATTACTTCAAGATCCTTTTTCATACTGTTGCAATATAGTTAAACCCCTTCATTTTCAGTTTAAACTGATTTATACCATAAAAATTGCATTAAAAAAGTATTATTTGTTTTTTCCCCAATTTTCATCCTACTTTGTATCATTCAAATATATAAAAATAACTTGTTTGGTTAGGAAATACAACATATTACATGAGATATGTGTATTACGGTAATACATTAGTCTGTGTGTATATGCAAACCTGTCTGTTGAAGTAAGGCTATGTATTAGTCTAGAACAGTGGTCTCCAAAGTGGGGTGTGCGCACCCCCGAGCATCCGTGGAGGTGCGTGGCAGGAGGAGCACCGCCGAAGAAGCACCGCCGGCATGGTGGCAGCAGCGCTCCTGGACCTTTGATTCTTTGGCGGCACGCCGGCAGCAGCTCGGCTCTCCCCGCTCCGTCGCCGGCGACACGCCAGCGGCAGGTCTCTCTTCTTTTTTTTTTTTTGCTTCTGGCCCTGGGGGTGTGCGATTCAAAAAAGTTTGGAGAACTAGAGGCCTGGTCTAGAAGATACACACAATAAACAAACAGGCACACACGCAAGCTCTGAAGCGCCATGCGCATCTGAACGTATAGATGAATCTCACACCCAGCATGTACGCATTTCAAGCTGTTAGCAGATAACAGTTTAAAGGTTTGACATACTAAAATGGGAAGAAAATGAAAATCTGTAGCCGAGTACATTTCAGAACACAAGGAAGTATTCAAAAGTTTTAAAAAAAAACAAAAAAGGAGAAGGATGAAGTTGAGTGTATGCTCTGCAAATGTGTGGCCCAATTATTAAATGTAAATATTTATAGTCTAATAGTTCCAAGTCTAGAACAGTAAACTGTTTATTCAATTGAAAAGTTTTATTTGGGGATCAGAGATATTGTTTTCTTAAACTCAGAGATGGCATTGTATTTTGAGTTCTGTTTTAGTTCTGCAGAAAACCGCAGTGAATTCCCTTATCAAAGCATTCATCTACTGAATACTTTTTCCCCTGTCCTTCCGTCCACCAAAATAAACCCCAATATTTACCCAGAAAAAATTATTGTTTTTTTCCACTGATTTTCACCTCTTTTTGTTGTTGTAATAATAAACACTGATAAATCCCCAGGGAAAATTAAATAAAATTAAAAGAAAAAACAAAGGGCCCTAATATAGTCTAGTGCCAGCTGCCTGTCTGCCACAGGGTAGCCCCAGCATGGGTGACCACTGGCCCTTCTGCCTGTGTGATCCTGAACGTTGCCACTGCAAAAAATTCCAGAACCCCTCTACTGGTGATACCATAGTTCTACCCTCTGCATTTGATGCTTGTGTACAGAAGGGGCAGACACAAGGAGCAAGGGTGCTAGCAGATGCCAAGTCACGCCTATTAGTACTAAACTTCTTCTGCATCGCCATCCTAACTGCACAATCAAAGCGGTTGTGTGTTTGCGAAGATCTGGTCTACACTACAGACCTAAACCGGTATAACTACCTATATCGGTGGTTGGTAGAACTACATCATGAAATATCCACACCCCTGAGCAACGTAGTTATATCAACCTAACCCCCACCTTCCTATGTAGATAGCGCGATGTCCCACCGACATAGCTCCCACCTCTCGGGGAGGTGGATTAACTGTGCTAACAGGAGAGCTCTCTCCCATCAGCTTAGAGCATCTTTATTAAAGGGCTAGAACAGTGCAGCTGCACCACTGCGGCAGTTTAAGTGTAGATGTGCCCTAAAGCGTGTATATTCTTCACAGACTATTCCAGTTTTCTTCTGGTGGCCTCTCTCCATTCACCAGGCAGAACAGTCATAAGGATCAGCAAATCTGACACCACTTCTCTTGTTTTCCCTACATTTGATTTTGCAACCAGCTCCTTATTTGCACTTACATTTTATCTTTAATCCACAGAGCTGACACATTTTCAAATCTTTCCACACACACAGTCTTCTTTTCACCACCCCTTCACGTCATGCTTAGTAGAAATACCAACTTTTACCCCTTTCAACAACAGAGCTCTATGTATCCAAGAACACCACCGATTACACTAGAATTAATTTGGCACAGAAGTATCGGAAAGAAATTATGAGCAAAGTTGCTATTCTTATGCAATTATCATTATGATGAGGCGCTTTTAGATCCTAAACTGATACCTCGATCTGTTGGATGTAGTAAATATCACCAAATAAATGTACTAATTCCTTTCCAGGTCCAATTAAGAGAAAAACTGGAAATCCTCATATTCTCTTTTCATTCAGGTATGAATGTGTGATATGTAATTACATATCCTAATGCAAAGCTATTTTTTCTTTATGGACTGGCAGGTTAATTATTTGTGATTAGGTTCAAGGAGACAATATTAAGCAAAAACTTAAATCAGAAGATAATTTAATTTTTCTGCATATATGGGACGTTATCATCATAGTGTCATCATCATCATGTCAGATACAATGGCCCAGAAAAATACTGATGTTTTAGAAATGGAAAATTAATATTCAGTCAAAAAGAAGTGATTACAGATGTACAGTCTTTGTTTACTACAGTATTTCAAGATAGAGGACTGGCTTTATCCATCACTGTATGTGCGTGTCTTTCATTCATCATTTTCTGCATCCTTGACAGACTGAACTCAGAAGCTACTTATTTGTAAGGCAGCGTGCGGCTGCTCTGCTCACACAACATCCTCCTTACTAAACGGATCAGTGCAGGCATCTGCTGCAGGAGGCAGCTAATTGTCTCCTCCACTGCGTCGGATGGGATGTGTCACAAGGAGTCTTTTCATGTCTGACAGAGATCAGGTGGCAGAGAGAGAAAATTAAGAAGGGAAACTGTGCTGCTGCTATTTGCACTTCCCCATGGCACAAAGCCAGTGATTTGCGCTATATCAGGCACTTATGACTGATGGCTTGACTGTCAGCAGGCATAAACTGATGTAGCTCTGTTGATTTAAATGAAGCTGCGCTGATTTACTCCAACCAAGACTCTAGCCCTTAATACAGTCTCTTCCTTGATTAACTGGTCTCTACCCTATGCTGCAATGAAAATATTTAACTTTTACATATGGCAAAAACTAGCAAGTTGACGATAATGGATTTAAAGAAAGACAGTGGAGCTTAAGATCAATGTCACCATGGGTGTAAATACAGAAAGCATTTTCATGATGGCAATGTGTATTAAAACATTGTGAAAAGTTATTTTCTCCTCTACAAGCAGATGGTGAAAATGATGTAATCTAATACATGACAAATACACATCTGCAGCTAAAGATCATTGCCTCTGGTCCTACTGGTGATATTCAGTTGACAACACAGCTGGTTCAATGTAGCATTACTAGTAAAACACACATGGACACTTAAAACTAAAAGTTTCAATCCTACAACCCCTCTGAGTACAGAGCTCCCATGGACTTCAACAGAAGTTCTGCTTGCAGGATCAGGTCCAAAAGCATTTAAACATCATGGCTGAACACCTCACATATCTAACCATGCTGTATCTCTCTTGCCTTGCATGACTGTTATCTACCAAATCTTACAGAGCAGACAGACATTCTCACACTCTCTTCTTGTACATTCTGACAAGTTATTCATTACAGCTCCCAGAATTTCAACACAGACAACGGCATGATGCTTTGCAAAGAGAGAAATAGAATATTATATACAGCAGCAGCGTGAGCTCACAGATGCTATATAAAATAACTGCTAGGATATGCTTGTTTTCAAACCAATCATGCATTATGCTTTACAGAACTATGTTCGGCATACCCAACCCTTGCATAGTTGTATGGCCCTGTCCTGAAAATCCTTATACATGTATTATTACTCATGTGAGTAGTCCTCTGAAGTCAATAGGGACTGCTCACATGAGAAACATGACTTAATGTAGAACTCATTGCAGGGCTAGGGTCTCAAATTGTTCAGAGTGAGTAAAAAGTGGCTAGCTGTCATTTTCACCTATAGACATATTTGGTGGCATTTTCAAAACTGCTCAACATGAAATGCAGCTAATTCTGCTCTTACGAACACCAAGGGGCGTTTCCTCACTGACTGCTGAGGGAGCAGAGTGGGGGCAAAACTGAGCGCTTTTTGAAAATTCCATACATTGTGGAAGCTTGTTATTTAAACAAACCCCTTCAAACTAAAGTAAAAACATTATTTAAAGTAAATTTCCTTCAACAACTAAAAGAACGTAAACAGCCACAAGAGCTAGTTCGCAAGACTTTTGGTACAGTTACAAAAATTAAACTAAAATCTTCTGAAAATATATGAAAGAGCGTAGCCATATATTTGCTGTCAAAAATGTGCTTAAATCTGAGGATTTTGATAGAACAAGATAGCTGCCCCTTTGCCAGGCTGACAAAGTTTACTTTTCTTAGGCTGATGTTAAAACCTTAAAGACGCTGACCGGGGAGGGGGGAGTTGAATGAGCTGTCAGCAGCAGCTAGAGGGGAATCTCTAACACAGACTCACAGGTTGCAACAATGCAGTCTGCTTTGTCCAACCCACACATGGAGGTAACTGAGCTGAATGGAGCTCACTAAAGCTTGCAAGAAAAGATTAAGGGGTAGGTAGGGGAAAATATGCACATAGGCCTTTTTGCTTTATCCCTTTGTACTGTATCTTTGGGTGAAAGAATAAATCATGCTTTGTTTTGAAGAAGCTGCTTTGGATTCACTAGAATCAGCTCGCTGGTCTCAGATGCCCAGAAGAAAAGGGCTTACAGGTGCCAAACACAGTTGTGCCTGTCAGGTTGGCAGAGTTGGTAAACAGGGGCCAGTAGCCCAGAGATCCAGGCAAAGAGTGGTTGGACCACATGGTTCCACCCAGAGTGAGGTGGAAGAAGCCAGGCCCTTCACTCAAGGATTGAATGAGGGGGACTGGAAGGGACCCTAAAGGGCAGATCACCCTGTAACCGTGACACCTATCTTTTGCTGTTCTTTCCTCTCTTCCCTCATCATTCCTCTTGGGTGAGTTTATCTGGTTTCTTTACAAAAAACACAAACCTGGAACTGAACTTTAGCCCCTACTTAAAACTGATTCATTCTCTTTTTTCCAACAAAAGCACTGAATGCCATTTTAAAACTTTCACTGAAGGAAACTCTTATACTTGAAAACTCTTATACTTTATAAAAAATTTAAAACTTTGTAGAAATACACAGCTACTCTATTTTTCCGCTGTAATTATTTTACTATTTTTCCTCTCTCTTTGTGCATGTATTTGATAACAGTTAACAAAAGTTTTGTCTGGCAGTATGCATCACACTAAACCAAGTCCCTGGCAACATAACCCCAAATCCATATTACTGTGAACACTGTAGCAATCAACAGTAACAAACAATGTATGTGACTGAAAAATTAAGATGTCCGGGAAAAAACTATCCATTTCTCACAACTCCTCCTCTTAAAAGGGTTGCTTCATTTCCTAAGTTAAATTTACTGCTGGATAAAACCTTATCTGTTTCCAGAAAACTTTACACATACTGTTATCTTTGTTATTTTGAATTCTTTCCTTTCCTGACTTGGGCCCTGGTTCTGATGGACTCAGGTCTCCTCAATGTGCATGAAGTTAAGTACAAGCATAAGTCTCCACTGAAGCAGTTCTTACCACCACCACCTAATCCTTAGATAGCACTTGCCATCAGTCCATCTCAAAGTGCTTTACAGAGGAGGTCAGCATCATTATCCCCATTTTACAGATGGAGAAACTGAGGCACAGAACAGGAAGTAACTTCTCATTCAGCAAGCCAATGACAAAGCTGGGAACAGAACCAGGTCTCCTGAGTCCCAGTCCAGCATTCTAGCCTCTAGACCGTGCAATCTACCTGATTAAAACTAGTGGGACAATGCAGTACTATTGCTCACCTGGATCAGCAGCACAGAATAGCTGACTTCCTGCTGCACTGCAAGCTTCAGCATGAGCAGCACTCACACTTCAACCCCCCCAGCCCCTGACGGACCAGCTAGCTCAAGTTTAAAGCACCATTTAACTCAGCCTAGTGACTGTTGTGGGTGCTTGGGACTCAGGTTAGGGGCAACACTAGAGTTATATTCCTCAAACTGACACTGCAGTGAAGACAAGTCCTAGGATATGTCGACGGTACAATTGGAGGAGGCGTTTGCAGCTCATGTAGACATAGCGGTGCTAGTTTTAATCCAGCTAGCACAGCTAAAAATTGCAGTACAGGCCTGGCCGCAGAGGCTGTACAAGCCCACCCAGGACCCCGGGTACGGACTCACACTGCTAGCTGATGCTGGAGCCTATGTCATCGCACCTTCACTGCTATTTTTTAGCAAGATTAAAGCTACAGCAGGTATGTCTACACGAGCTCCAAACCACACTTCCAATGGCAGTGTAGACATACCCTCAGTGGCACTAATGCTCGAGACAAGATACAATCTCTTCAGCAAAAGGATCAATTCTCTCATTTCTCTAGGAAAAGCGAGGTCATTAGTAAAAGACAATTCCTAGCCTCTCTGAAGTCAGTGGGGCCAGGATTTCATCCGGTAGCCGGCAGTAAATTTTGATTAATTTTTTGAAAAAAAAAACATTAAGCTCTCCTTTGGTTTTACCAAAGAAAAAGAATATTAACTTCCTTTTGCCATGAACTATGCATGTGGTTACCTCCTGTAATTCTTAACCTGTTTACAAATTATTCTATGCTTTAGAATTTGCTACTCTAACATCTATGAAGCTTATTTCCTTCAAGGGGGCATGAAAACCCCTAAATATTTTTTAATGAAACATTACTTTGAATTGCAGAGCAGCATATTCAAGTAAATAGGACTTAAAATACCTAGTAACATACATTGTCATTAGTAACTGAAGGATGCCCTTGAGATTGCACATTGTTATGTATGTTGGTCCTTGCAGTAGTAAATTGCTATTTGCTTCTCCTGATTCAGATGTCTGCAAATTGACAAACACTTACTGCACTCAATTTATGAAGCAGATTTCCATTTACCAAAGAATTGTAAAAAATGTAATCATGTTACATTTTGAGACATGGATTAAATGTCTCAATAAACACATTGAAGGCTTTGATTGTTCACACACCTGGAATCTCTGTTTTTTTCAAACTACAATCCTCCTTACCATTTCTAACTGAAACTGTGGGGGGGTTTCCTACAGCCTTTAGATGAAACATTTTCCTCTTGTTTTTATGTGTGAGCAGTGCTTGTGTTCTATTTATGTTTCAAAGTTATGAGTGCCCGAGTTCTAAAAGGGCATGCTTACTTGTTGATACAGTATTTCTGAAAACTGTAGGAGGAAGAAAATAATATTACCAAAGACATCAAATTCACAAAGCTGCTAAATTATCACGTGGGAAGTAATAAATTCCCCTCTTATTTCTTAAGTCCATTGTAATGCAGTCTTACACACAGAACAAGACAAAGTTTATTTAGCCTAATGTAGAAAAATTATACTAATCAATATAAGATTATGAGCCAATCTTTCTCTCCTTTCGCAGGCAAAATGCTCAGTGAAGCCTAAGTGCAGACTCAAGCCCTTAGTTAGGGGAAGGGATGATGTACACACAGCTGTCAAGAATATAGATTCAGTTCCATCCTGGGACACACACACACAGAACTTTGTGTTCCTCGGAACTATATATAGTTCATCAAGAGAAAATACTCAAGCATGTGCTTCCATACTGGGGATTAAGGTGTATGCTTCCCTTACCGTTTTTTAACATGAGGGAACTTGTGGACTTGTAATACACAATCAGTCTGTGGAGTGACAAACTCCTTCAGCAGCAGGGTTGCTGGAACAATTTTTATAGTGGGGGTGCTGAGAACCATTGAACCAAACTATAAACCCTGTATACAATGGAAACCACTTCAAGCGAGGGGGTGCAGCAGCACCCCCAACACCCTCAGTTCCAGCACCTATGTTCAGCAGTGGTGGGTACTGACAGTTAAGAGCTACTTTAACTCTGGAGTTTTACTCGCAGCATTTATTTGAAATCACACATCTCATTTTATAAACGAAAAACTCTTGTTGAACAGCCTAGCCTTTTGCACTCTTGCACTTTTCTGAGCACTGGCAGACAACTGCACAGCACTACACAGATAGTAGGAAAGTTTCATTTAGGGCCAAAATTCTGCTCAAGTGCATATGCAGCTCTCAGAAGTTTCCAAGGGAATCACAGATTCATAGATACTAGGTCAGAAGGGACCATTATGATCATCTAGTCCTGCACAACGCAAGCCACAGAATCTCACCCACTCCTGCGAGAAACCTCTCACCTATGTCTGAGCTATTGAAGTCCTCAAGGTTTAAATTCCTTCCCGACCCCAAATATGGCGATCAGCTAAACCCTGACCATATGGGCAAGATTCACAGCCAGATACCCAGGAAAGAATTTTCTGTAGTAACTCAGATCCCACCCCATCTAACATCCCATCACAGGCCATTGGGCCTATTTACCATGAATAGTTAAAGATCAATTTATTACCAAAATCATGTTATCCCATCATACCATCTCCTCCTAAACTTATCGAGTTTAATCTTAAAGCCAAATAGGTCTTTTGCCCCCACTGCTTCCCTTGGAAGGCTATTCCAAAACTTCACTCCTCTGATGGTTAGAAACCTTTGTCTAATTTCAAGTCTAAACTTCCCAATGACCAGTTTATATCCATTTGTTCTTGTGTCCACATTGGTACTGAGCTTAAATAATTCCTCTCCCTCTCTGGTATTTATCCCTCTGATATATTTATAGAGAGCAATCATATCTCCCCTCAATCTTCTTTTAGTTAGGCTAAACAAGCCACGCTCGTTGAGTCTCTTTCATAAGACAGGTTTTCCATTCCTCGGATCATCCTAGTAGCCCTTCTCTGTACCTGTTCCAGTTTGAATTCATCCTTCTTAAACATAGGAGACCAGAACTATGCACAGTATTCCAGGTGAGGTCTCACCAGTGCCTTGTATAACGGTACTAAAACCTCCTTCTCTCTCCTGGAAATACCTTGCCTGATGCATCCCAAGACCACATTAGCTTTTTTAATGGCCATATCACATTGGGCGGCTCATAGTCATGCCTATGATCAACCAATACTCCGAGGTCCTTCTCCTCCTCTGTTACTTCTAATTGATGCGTACCCAGCTTATAACTAAAATTCTGGTTATTAATCCCTAAATGCATAACCTTACACTTCTCACTATTAAATTTCATCCTATTACTATTACCCTGGTTTACAAGGTCATCCAATCGTCCTGTATGTGATTTCCCGTCCTTCTCTAACTTGGCAATACCTCCCAGGCTTTGTATCATCCCGCAAACTTTATTAGCACACTCCCACTTTTTGTGCCGAGGTCAGTAATAAAAAGAATAAATAAGATTGGTCCCAAAACTGATCCCTAAGGAACTCCACTGGTAACTTCCCTCCAACCTGACAGTTCACCTTTCAGTAGAACCCACTGTAGTCTCCCTGTTAACCAATTCCTTATACCACCTTTAAATTTTCATATTGATCCCCATCTTTTCCAATTTAACTAATAATTCCCTATGTGGCACGGTATCAAACGCCTTACTGAAATCTAGGTAAATTAGATCCACCGCATTTCCTTTGTCTAAAAAATCTGTTACTTTCTCAAAGAAGGAGATCAGGTTGGTTTGGCACGATCTATCTTTTGTAAAACCATGTTGTATTTTGTCCCATTTACCATTGACCCTCAATGTCCTTAACTACTTTCTCCTTCAAAATTTTTTCCAAGACCTTGCATACTACAGATGTCAAACTAACAGGCCTGTAGTTACCCGGATCACTTTTTTTCCTTTCTTAAAAAATAGGAACTATGTTAGCAATTCTCCAATCATACGGTACAACCCCTGAGTTTACAGTTTCATTAAAAATTCTTGCTAATGGGCTTGCAATTTCATGTGCCAATTCCTTTAATATTCTTGGATGAAGATTATCTGGGGCCCCCCGATTTAGTCCCTTTAAGCTGTTCGAGTTTCGCTTCTACCTCAGATATGGTAATATCTACCTCCATATCCTCATTCCCATTTGTCATGCTACCATTATCCCTAAGATCCTCTTTAGCCTTATTATTTAGCATCAGCAGGCAGACATTGACCCTTGTTCACTGGTCTCTAATTCTGGCTGTTCCTAACCCCTTGAAGAACTGCAGCATGAGGGAGACTGAATTTGGCCCAGTTCCAGTTAGCGTGCATTTTGCCTCTGACTTCCGTGGGAATAGGAATGGGGCCAATGGAGCTGAACCTTTCGTGCAGCAAGTGCCTTCAGCTGTGTTTCATACTTAGGATAAACAGTTCTGCTTTGCACAGAATTTGAGAATGCAACGGAAAAGTACCATTAAGAAAACAGCACAAGACAAGGACTACTTTCAACATGATTTTAAGTCTTTTGCTTGTAAACAGTCAGAGGGGGAAGACAAAACCAAAATACATCTTTGTTTGCTTCTGAATTCAAATTAATAGCTATGCAGGAGTGCACTCTGAACATCACTGCCTCCTTGAGACCCACACTTCTTTGTCTAATGTGACTTGACTACTCTCTCTCCCTCAAATATCAGACTCCTGGGAAATAGCCAACTACTTCAAGTACCACTTATGGCGACAAAGCTAATATTAACAAACTGGAAATCACCAACAGTTCCTGACATCAATGCCTGCAATGGCAACCTTTGCAAACTGGCTTCTTTAAAAGAATGGTTTCTGGCTGATGGAGAAAATAAGGTCCAAATCCTGCTCACCCTACCAATTTACTGTCTTCAGCAGGAGTATTCCCATTGGTGACCGAAGGGAGAAGGATTTTGGCTGTCAGTCCATACTTAGGGAAAGCCTCATTTTAAAGCCAATGCCAGCTTTACCTGAGTGAGAACTGCAAAATCTGGCCTGTGTGTGTTTACAAAGAGTGGTCACTATCCCTTAACATAAATGATATGTCTACATTGGTTATGCACTTCTCTTTTCCCATCCATCCCTTTCTTCATTATTTCTAGCTTTAAAGTATAAAGAGACAATGAACATTGCTGCTTATTAATAACTTTGTACATTTTTTACTCTTTATCTGATTTCAAATATCATCAAAGCAGTTTTACTTCAGCAATACCAATACATGTATTATCTAGTTACAACAAACTGGGACAAATTCAGCAGTGATGTAATTACATGCAAGATACAACTGTGTTGTAAAGCCTATGTATTGGTGAGCAGGCTATCTAACAACCTAGTTATACTGTCAATGTAACTGCTTTATCTCACACTCTCTCTTTGTTGTTTGTCCAGCTACGCCTTCTCTTCCTGCCCCTCGGATTGGCATAATTGGGCACCAAAACTTCAGTGGAGTGATAAGATTGCCGTGATGGACATAAACTCAATGTCCAGCCAGACCAGCTTAAGAACCTAGCCAGAGATCAATCCAGGTGACACTTAATCTATAAGGTGGCCATATCCCTTTGGGGTTTGCCACAAATTGATGAGGATGATTTGGAGCAGCTCTAATTTACACAGGAAACCAGACTGGAGCACAACTGGCACAAAATCAGGGAAGTGCAAAGGTGAGTTTTACACCACCTCCTCCAACCTGCTCTGTGTACCACAACTGAGAATCTGGCCCCAACAGATGTCAAACTGGTGCAAGTTACACAACCGTTCTGTTGACACCTGCTTCCTTACCCACTTACCACTGAGTGTAACTTGCAAAACCATTTGCGTCCAAGATGAATTTGGCACAAAGACTTCCATCAGAATTGTGCCGAAAATGCACAATGAGAACCCGGAGCTCAATTCTCAGCTGGTGTAAACTGGCATAGTTCCACTGCAATCAACAGAGCTAAACCAGTTTACAGCAGCTGAGGATCTGGCACCTATTTTTGAATTGGGGTGAATATTAAAAATATGGTAAGAAGAAGAAAAAGATGATCAGTTCCAAATCCTTGAGCTGAATTTTTAAAAAATGAAAGAAAAATAAAAAATGTTGGGTTGGAAGACTCCTGAAATACAAAATAGCAAAGGGCGAGCAAATAACATTACCTAAGATTATGACAGCAGCATTCCAGAAGCTGAAAAATGTACACAGATTTGTTGATTCAAATAGAATGTATAACTAGAACTAAATATTCTGACACGCATTCAGAAAATCACAGTAGGTTGTCACTTATCTGCTATGCCATATCACTGCCACGCTGCACTGAAGCACAGTACATTCAAAGGGCACATACCCCGCCTTAAAGAAATCATTTTCTTAAGATATTTAATATACATTCCATCTGCAGCAACAAGTAAAAGAGTCCGTTGCATTACAAACTTGCAAGGCTGCCACCAGAAGCAAATTCATTTAAAACCTGCAAAGAACAAGAACACATACCAGACTCCTAGTACAACTCAGTGCAAAGGAGGAGACATTCTATAAAGTTGGCTGCAATGACAGTTGCATAATTCAGAAGCAAGTGTGATCCTGGTGTGCAGCCAGCCAGGTTAAAATGGAATCCAGGAGAAGTCTAGGAAGACACTAGTAAAATAGGTCTTTATAACATCTTGCAAGTTCTGTCCTTTTGACAGAGCAGTCCTCACTCCACCGTTTTTCCCAGGTGTAAACAATTAGCTTTCCCCACTTTGTCTAATCTTACTTACAGTGAAATTACAAATGAAAAGTGAAAATCACTTTTTAATCCCAAAATCTCAGAGTATTTCCTAAGCATTAATTGAGTCTCACAACACACTTGTAAAACAGGTCAGTATTGTATCCATTTTAGAGATGATTAAACTGAAGCACAGAGAGTTTACCTGCTTTCCCCCATGTCTCCCAATGACGCAGAGGCTGTACCAACAGCAGACTCCAAGAGTCCCATCTCCCTGTCCTCTGCGTTAACCTCTGTGTTTAACCAATATACCTAATAAAGATAACCATATTAATAAGGCTGAAGTGTTCAATACAGAGACTTGAACATAGTAATTTATGCAGAACCTATAATCCATTCATCCACCACTCTACAAGGTTTACAAAATTTAAGAACACATATGTGCACCAAAATTTGTACAGAGCTCCAGTGCATTGTTAAAGAAGGTGTGCATTTCAACACAGACATTGCTGCATTTTAGTGGTGGGGGAGATACCACACAACACAAACAGGAAGAGAAAAATATCTTGTCCAATAGAAGCTGTTTGTGGAATTTAGACAGGCAGAATGTAATAACCCCCAACTATCTCATGCTCACATCACCTGGCCTAACACCCCCATTCTTGCAAAAAGTGGTCTGACGATCACAAGCAGTCAGAATGCTGGCTTTGTGTTTAACTCAGAGGACACCATCTCCAATGGTATAGTTCCTGTTAGCAAGACATGGGGGCCTTGGTTCAACACTGACTCAAAAGGCAGCATGTCACTTCCAGAATCCCCAGTACCACTTCCAGAAGCACACTGGATTTACCTTGTGGATCCCCCATCCAAGTACTCCTTAAGGCCACAGATTGAGGCAGTATGAAAAGACTGTGTGAGTTACAATGCAAACTAGGATGTAATTTAGGCCACTAGGGCTGCCACAGATAGGAAGCTTGAAGATGTTGGAATAAAACTGCAGGAGACTCAGAAGAAAATTGAAGGCAACAACAGACGGGCAAAATGCTGTTATTTCTGATAACTGTAAGGAGTGCAAAGTATTGAAAAATCAATTTGATGACCTTGTGGACGAGCTCAGGGAGGAGTAGTATCACGTTAGATGGGATTGATGAAGGCATAGAGATACGGGAGACCGAAGTATTATTTTCTCAATAAATATAGCAGGTACTCTGGGAAAATTAATTTCATTTCCCTCTACAGCACATATTTTTCCCAAGAAAGCCATCAAGAGAATTTCCTGCACGGAACTCTTAAAAGCTAAGAAAATGTCCCAGGAACAATCCTCGCTCATGCTTCGAGGCACTGCAGATCTCTTTGAATGGTCAGGAAGGATTTTTTCTCCTACACCTTGTTTCATAGACTTATGCATTACAAAGTTTTTATGCACATTTTTTCCCTTCCTCTTAAGCATCAAGTTCTGATTTCTGACAAATACCCTAGATTATAAGAACCATTATGCCAATAAATATATTCCCAAACCACCACAATATTTTATATTTTAAAAGAGGCAGACAGTTCCTGAGAGGTGGAGGATGGCTGCAGAAAATCATGACGACCATTCCAATTTGACAGAGAAATTTAAAATACTTTGTGGTGCTCATTACATAATTTGCTCCCATAGCTGTCTTTTGTTGGAAGTTATTAGTTTGGGCTGTGTTACAGTGACAGTACAATTGTGATTAAATCCATTATGAGCCTATATTTTCAAGTGATTTCAACTTTCTTCAGTAATTATACTCTTTGGATTGACATTTATTAATGCAAGTTCATAGTACTGCAGATGGAAAACACCCCCACGGGATCACAGAGTTTATCCCTATACAAGTGCAGAATATACTTTACCCCTACCATATTGACACCATACCAAAAGGCATTTTGGTCCGGAGGTGTTTTGAAAATAAGGGGTAAAAATCCCTTTGGCTGTTGTGGTGATATATAAGCATGAAAAAAGGTCCATGGTTTGATTTAATGAGCATGTGTCATAAATATAAAGGGAAGGGTAAACCCCTTTGAAATCCCTCCTGGCCAGGGGAAAGCTCCTCTCACCTGTAAAGGGTTAAGAAGCTAAAGGTAACCTCGCTGGCACCTGACCAAAATGACCAATGAGGAGACAAGATACTTTCAAAAGCTGGGAGGAGGGAGAGAAACAAAGGGTCTGTGTCTGTCTGTATGCTGGGTCTTTGCCGGGGATAGACCAGGAATGGAGTCTTAGAACTTTTAGTAAGTAATCTAGCTAGGTATGTATTAGATTATGATTTCTTTAAATGGCTGAGAAAAGAATTGTGCTGAATAGAATAACTATTTCTGTCTGTGTATCTTTTTTGTAACTTAAGGTTTTGCCTAGAGGGGTTCTCTATGTTTTTGAATCTAATTACCCTGTAAGATATCTACCATCCTGATTTTACAGGGGGGATTTCTTTATTTCTATTTACTTCTATTTTTTATTAAAAGTCTTCTTGTAAAAAACTGAATGCTTTTTCATTGTTCTCAGATCCAAGGGTTTGGGACTGTGGTCACCTATGCAAATTGGTGAGGCTTTTTATCCAACATTTCCCAGGAAAAGGGGGGTGCAAGTGTTGGGAGGATTGTTCATTGTTCTTAAGATCCAAGGGTCTGGGTCTGTAGTCACCTAGGCAAATTGGTGAGGCTTTTTACCAAACCTTGTCCAGGAAGTGGGGTGCAAGGTTTTGGGAAGTATTTTGGGGGGGAAGGACGCGTCCAAACAGCTCTTCCCCAGTAACCAGTATTAGTTTGGTGGTGGTAGCGGCCAGTCCAAGGACAACGGGTGGAATATTTTGTACCTTGGGAAGTTTTGACCTAAGCTGGTAAAGATAAGCTTAGGAGGTTTTTCATGCAGGTCCCCATATCTGTACCCTAGAGTTCAGAGTGGGGGAAGAACCTTGACAGCATGTTAGTAATTGAGGGTACAGCGTGAATTCAAGTGGGGACAAGTTACTGTTCAGTGGAAGACACAGGAAAATGGTCACTGTCACATCCTAGAAACTAATGGGTTTCTCACTCTGTGAAGGGGAGGGGAATACAAGAGTCTAAAAAATCAATATATTCTTTCCTGGGGAGTCATCGGTTGGCCAATTTCCTCCTCTCCAGGGCCCAAAACAAACAATTTTAACTTCTTGCATTTAGAGAGAAAAACAAAGGGATTCCCTGTTTGCTGCAGTCAGACAGAGCCTTCATGGCTCTCCCTTCTTAAACAAACAAATGTATAAGTAAGAACCTATATGGGGAAGAGATTTCCAATAGCAGAGAACCGTTTAATCTATCAGACAGAGTCAAAATAAAATCCAGGGGGTGGAAATTGAATCTAGACAAATTCAGTCAGGCAATAGGGTGCAAAGTTTTAACAGTGAGGGTAATTAACCATTGGGACCACTTGCCAAGGAATTTGGTGGATTCTCCTCAAGACTGGATATCTTTCTAGATGTGCACTAGTTCATCCAGAAATTATGGTCTTGATACAGAAATTTTTGAGTGAAATTCTATGCAGGAGGTCAGAGTAGGGGACCGTACTGGTCCCCTTGTGGCCGTAAAATCTGTCAGGTCCTCTTTTCAGAGGAATGGAACTCAACAATTCAAGTACCCCTTTGAGGCATCTAAGCAAGTAAGAGACCACTGCTGCCAGGGCACAAAGTCATCTGTCCTCTCTGCTCAGCTGGAAGGAAACAAAACCCCTTCATCCAGAAGGCCCCTCCCAACAAACCCACCCCCCTTTATGACTGCCTATTAACAATCCCTAACTGATAGGCATTCACTCCAAAGCAGCCATTCCCATGACTGAATCCATTCACTCTCCAGCTGCGTGTGGGACATACAGATCCTCTCACAGAAGAAAACAGGTTTTAAAAATTCATCCACAGCAGACCAAGAAAATATTGGAGTGATAAGAGAGACTCTACACTTTCCATAGTAGATATGAGTCAGCCAGGATTGTTTAGGACTGGAGGGCACCAAACTCCACTGTGGCCCTCTATTCTACTTAGGTCAGCCGCTGTGGGAACATAACCTTGGCTTATTTGGTTGTTTTATGGTTTTTTCATGGGATTTCTGAGACTTGGCTTGGTGTGACAAAGGCAAAGGGAATTTATGGACCTACATGCTTCTGTTCTAGTCTCAATTGGGATTTGGTCTGATACTCAGCAGGATCCCTCACCACAACAGTATTTTATAATTCCACAGGAAACACAATTCCAAATGGGCCCCATGCAATGCATGTTGATGGTCTGCAGAGAGCTGGCTGCTCAAGAGGTACCGACTCCCTCTTATTTTCAGCTGCCAAACTACATTAAAAGCCCTAAAAAATACATTGAAGAGTATTGTAAGTGTTGTAGTTGCCCGAGGGATAGTTAGTGATCATGAACAGGAGAGAAAGTGGACTATAGAATCACAAATGGAGGGATAGTGATCCACGAGACATTCTCAGCATTAAAACACAGTCCATACTATGAAAAAGTTTGAGAGTCCCTGGAATAGAGGCTCTGGTGACGTGTTCAATGAGAAGGAACTAAATATTGTCTGGATTCTGGATGCTCGCTCACTGTTTGATGCACTCCCACGTTATCCTCTATTCATCCAAAAAACATAATGAAAAACATTTGCATTCATTGTTGTATCTGGCATCAGAATGTTGAAGACTGCTGTACTGACTGTTAGAACTTTAAAATGAGATACTGTTTTACGTTATTTTAATACTGATGATGACTTGAACTGAAAGAATAAATCTGTAGGATTTAATCACATGACTCACATTTATTGAGTACACAAGTACATACAGGAACACATTCTACTCTCATTTAGTAGCTTCTAACATAATACATCCCCTATAGTATTTACCCTCTTCTCCCTTGCCTGTGATTTAAATTCTAATACAACAAACAGCAGTTTTACTCAACTGACTTTATTAGGAGGGACATTTTCAAAGCCTTTTGTAAGGTATAATATTAGCTAGGCAATTGGTTTTAAAGAGTCACTCTGCTAAAATACTCTAATTCCATATCTGGCCACTTCTTTCTCTGAACCTTCGCCAAGATTAAGCCCTTTCTATCTGTCCACACTGCTCAAACTATCATCCAGGTTCTTATTATCTCCCATCTTAACTATTGCAACCTTCTCCTCTCTGACCTTCTTGCTACCTTTCTCCACTCAGGCCCATTCAAAATGTTGCTGTTAAAATCACCTGCCTGGCCTATCATTCCAATAGTGTCCCACCAACTCTACCTATGAGTCCCTGCTCTTCCATCACATCAAGTTCTCCCTCTCTCATCTAATGGTGTCAGCATCCTTCATCTGTTTGTCTGTTTCTCCCATAAGCCCCTTTGTACTTTTCTCCATCCTGCCCCTTGGACGCCTGGGATGTCCTTCCCAAACTGGCCATAATGACACTACCCTGAACTTCTTCAACACCCATCTCTAAACCCATCAGAAAGGCTGGACTTTTGTTTCCCTGGAAGGACTCAGACTAACTACCCAGTCAGCAAGAGGGAAACCAAAGAGGTGGCCAGACCTGATGGAGGAAAAGTAAGCCAGCATACAGTGGCTCTTGCATTTTTATCTGTAGATGATTAGGCCTTGGGGTCAGTCTGATCACCCCTGGTAACCTACTCCTGGCATTGGCTAAAATATCCATTTGTCAACCCAGGAAGAAGAAGCTGGACAGGGAGGCTCTCTGTGGATGTGACATCTTCTTCCAAACACTTGTTAGAGCACATCCTCGCTTGGCTCCTTTTTGGAGCATTGGGTTCTGTCCAGAGATCTCTGCTCAATATCCCCTTCTGGATCTCTCATTGTGAGCCTTTGACCCCCTCTCTTGTTTGTATTTTGCCCCAGAAATCAGTCGATCCTTCTGTCTTTGTTGTCCCTCCTCAGTGTTGAGAGAGGCCATTGTAAAATAAATTGGTCTCCTCTGGTAAGGAATTATTCAAACAGGGTGTCTGCCACCAAGAAATCTCTGGGATAATGCATGAGACTCTTATTCTAGGCTTCCCTAGATGTAGCATCCATATGGAGAGCAGTTGTGTTGGTGCATGTTGGCTAGTGAGATCCTAACTCATTGGGCATCTTGTAGAGTAAGACTAGAATTTTGAACTTTGTGCAGAAATGGACAGGAAAGCAGTGGTGTATGCAAAGCACAAGTGTGGTATGTTCACACCAGTCTTGCTACCTTAATGGGCAAACTGGTGCATGCTGTATGAGTTGTAGTTACCATAGGGCAGTTACATTCAGCTCCTGATACTGACAGCTCCAGTAGCCTAACCTGCAGGTGATGAACGCATGGGTCACAGTGCTTAGGTCTTCAACTGATCAGAGAGGTGGAAAGTGTTCCCTGTCACTGCTGCAATCTGTGTATCTAGGTGCTATGAGGAGTTCAACATAACCCCAAACCTATGCACTACTTTGAAGAATGGTGGTCAGTAGCGTTCCCTCTAATTTTTTACATCCATGTGCGGAATGAATTTTGTTATGTGCACCAATATGGAGGTGAAATGTCACACATCACCTCCATATTGGTGCACGTAACAAAATTCATGTGGTGGGGGTGACGCCGAGGGGTTTGGAGTGTGGGAGGGGGCTCAGAGCTGGGGCAGAGGGTTGGGATGTGGGCTCTGGTTGGGGATGCGGGGTCTGGGGTGTGGCTGGGGATGAGGGGTTCAGGGTCCAGGAGAGGGCTCAGGGCTGGGGCAGAGGGTTGGGGTGTAGGGGAATGATGGCTCTGACTTGGGGTGCAGGCTCTGGGGTGGGGCTGGGGATGAGGGGTTCAGGGTCCAGGAGAGGGCTCAGGGCTGGGGCAGAGGGTTGGGGTGTAGGGGAATGAGGGCTCTGACTTGGGGTGCAGGCTCTGGGGTGGGGCTGGGGATGAGGGGTTCAGGGCTGGGGCAGAGGTTTGGGGTGTGGGGGGTGCAGGCTCTGGGGTAGGACAAGGGATGAGAGGTTTGGGGTGCAGGCTGCCTGAGCGCTGCGGTGGGAAAGAAGACTCCCCCCAGTCCTCTCTCGCCATAGCAGCTCGGGGCTGGGGGAGAGGTGCCGCTCCCCAGGTGCAGCAGTTCTGGCTGGGCTGGGCCAGGCCGAGGGAGGGGCACCTCTCCCCGCCGCAGCAGGTCCATGCTGGGGGAGAGGCAACTCCCCCCCCCAGCCCTGAGCCCCTGTGTGGGGCTTAACAGGCAGCTGCACAGCCATGCAGCTTAGAGGGAACTTATGTGGTCAGATGCATTGATGGGGTTGGTACCTTAGCCAGCTTCTGCAAGTGCTTTATTCTTCCTACTAGGGCTATCAATTGCAGCTAATTCATGCAATTAACAGAAAACAAATTAACCAGATTTAAAAAAATAGTGGCAATTAATCACAGTTGTAATTGCACTGTTAAACAATAATAGAATACCAATTTAAAATTATAAATACTTTTGAATGTTTTTCTTTACTGATTTCAATTACAACAGAATACAAAGTGTACAGTGCTCACTTTATATTACAACAGTGCCATGTGAATGTCTGTTCTCATTTTCATGTGACATTGTAAATAAAAAGGAGGCAGCATTATCTCCTGTAAATGTAAACAAACTCGTTTGTCTGAAAGATTGGCTGAACTAGAAGTAGGACTGAGTGGATTTGTAGGCTCTAAAATTTTACACATTGTTTTGTTTTTGACTGCAGTTGTATATATTTTAAAAATCTACATTTGTAAGTTGCACTTTCACAATAAAGAGATTGCACTACAGTACTTGTACAAGGTGAATTGAAAAATACTATTGCTTTTGTTTATCTTTTTACAATGCAAATATTTGTAATCAAATACAAACTGAGCCCTGTACAAATATTTGTATTCTGTGTTATAACTGAAATCAATATATTTGAAAATGTAGAAAAAAGTCCAAAATATTTATAATAATAATATTACCAATTTAAATTTAACAGTCTGATTAAAACTGCAATTAATCTCACAATTGTGATTTTTTTTAATCGTTTGACAGTGCTACTTCCTACCTTTATCACTTCTGCATTCTCTAAATTATGATTGAACCAAATAATTTTCATCCGTTTATTTCTTTCCAGCACTGAAATGAAGGAAGCTGCATCATTTGAGAAGTATTAGTGCATGTCCATGGTATGCATGGTCTCCCAATAATCTTATATGTATATATAAATATTTCATACAAAAAGCTCCAGGCAAAGAACATATATGGTGCAAAGTAAAGTGCTCATTCAGTTTTTGCACACTTTGACAAACACACGTGCAAATCCAATGAAATCCAGAGATGATATCTATTCATGGAAATTCTCATTCTGTATACACATAACACATATCTACTGTGCCAGTGGAACACTGGGAGATTATTAGTATTAAATGTTTTAACAGTGAACATGCATTAAATATGGGCTTCTTTTCCAGACCAATGTAAGGCTGGTATGACATATGGACTACCTCTTTATCAAATTTCAAGTTTCCAACACCTTCCATTGAGGTGCTAAAAAAAGTCACAACAATTGTTTCTTAGCAGAAAATCTGAATTTTTTCAATCCTTATATCTTTGAAATATGTTTGATGAAAATTTTAGGGGGAAAAATGTGCTCCTTATCTGGGAGCAAGAATACCTATTTTTGCTGAAATGCTAAAATGTTGAGAAAGTTATAAGCAACTACAAATGATATTTTATAATGGAAACATTTAGGTAACCTTAACTATAAGTGTTGCTACATGTGCTAGCTTTAATACATATGAAAACAGGTTGAAAAATGGGGAGGGGGGGGAATCTTCTACAAATGTTTTCATTGAAAAAAAGATCTGCTTTTCACTGGAGCATATTTCCTGTTAGTTTTTGCCCAGCCCTAGCCACTGATATTGAAAATGATGGACAAAAGCACAGAATCCTGCTGGATTCCATGTGACAGGCCTTAGACCGGATCCAGTAATGCACTTAAACATGTGCCCAGCTTCCATTATGTGAATAGCTCCATTAATTTCAATAGGCTACTCACACGCTTGAAGTGAAAGAGGTGCTCTGCTGGACTGGGACCACGTACACAGCATGTCTAGTAGAGTGACCAGATAGCAAGTTTGAAAAATCGGGATGGGGTGGGGTATAATAGGTGCCTATATAAGAAAAAGCCCCAAAAATCAGGACTGTCCCTGTAAAATCAGGACATCTGGTCACTCTAGCTAGGTTTTGGGGAGCCTGTCTGAGACAGTGAAGAGCTACCACATTTACTTCTCCTAGGTCTCTTAGGCATTTCTTCAGCCCCTTACAGCCAGGGCCGGCCCTAGATCAAATGGCACTCCAGCTGAAGAGTGCCTTCAGCGCCTCTCCCCCATTTGTTAAACTTTTCAATACCTTACAGCACCCCAAGCCCGGCACCCCCCAAGCCCGGCACCCCCCAAGCCCGGCACCCCCCAAGCCCGGCACCCCCCAAGCCCGGCACCCCCCAAGCCCGGCACTCCATGCGGTTGCATGGGTCGCCCACCCCTAAATCCAGTCCTGCACAGTCAACAGTACTGAAGACTGCTGAGAGACCAAACAGTGTAATCATGAAGGCTGGTTTGATATCCAAGGCCAAGAGAAAATCATCCATCAGCAAACTGTGCCATATCCCTCCCAGAAGCCTGACTCCAAAGAGTAGAGGATATCAGCAAAGGTGAGAAACCATTGGAGTTTGGTCATCACCACTTTCTTAATGAGTTTGTCTAGTTAAGGGAGCTAGGAGACAAGGTGATGATGGTGTCCAGTGTGGGTTACTTCAGAAGTGGCTGGACTACTTCATTCTTTGTAGTGGTAGGTAAATTGCCTTCTTCAAAAGAGATAATGATGATTTCAGTTACAGTAGCCAGGTAAACTTTTTACATAGCCTGCTATTTTAACAGTATCATCATAGATACAGATATAGCAGCAATTGTGTTATAAACCCCACAGGTTAAACACTTTGCTGGGATAATGTCACTGTTTTCTCGGATGAATTTAGCTCTGTGTGCACAGGGGCTTATTACTTGGCCTTTCCAAATCATACTGCACTGACACTTAATGCATATATTCTCAGCCTAGGAATGCATTGTTTAAAAAGTGTTAACATGATTGATCTATAATGGATTAGATTGTAAAATATCTACCACACTTTCTGCACATTTAACAATTACACCTTTACAAATAAAATTTTGAAGTCATTTAAATAAACTAATAAATCTCTTTTTTGTGGCCTGAAAAGGAAGAAGAGTCAGAGATTGCATGAAGTCTACTAGGGAGCTAGCTACTGCCAATCTGTCCTAAGGGTGTGCCTACACTTTGAGCTAGGGGTGTGATTCCCAGTTCGAAGAGACATACTCATGGTAGCTCTCACTGAGCTAGTGCGCTAAAAACAGAATGCAGCTGCAGCAGTGGGACAGGTAGCACCCCGATTACATGCTGAAGGTCTCAGATAACACTGCAATGGCCACATTCTATTTTTAGGATGCTAGCTCGATGGGAGCTAGCCCAAGTATGATTCGAGATGGGAATCACACCTCTAGCTCCAACTGTAGACATACCCTGTGTGGAAGGTACTCAGACACTATGGAGATGAACAGCAATATGAAAATAACATACCTGAAACAGATGATACACTTCTACTGTTTTCAAATACTAATTTAGAAATAACTGAGGGTTTTTTAAGTTGAGAGAGGAGATACTTTATATGTAAAATAGTGAGGTCTAAGAATTTTTAATACATGCACATTGTGTTCCATGCCACAGATTAGATGCATAAAATGGCTACTGTGAAAAATCTGGTCAATTTAAACAAAACTTAGGATACTTACATTGCAGCGAAGTCTCTGGAGTCATTACAATGCATGATTATACCAGATTTTTTAATACCATTCAACCATGTTTATCTAAATGTAGAGAGTAGATGCAAAACATTTTGAATAAACTCAGTTTCTGATTAACAGGAAAGGAAGTTATTACATCAGGGAAAATTATTGCCCTTTGGCTGACTGGTAGTTGTATTAATTGGGATTATCAGAGTATTACACGACTAGTACAAGTTTATATTTGCTGAGATTTCACGCAGAATTTGAATGTGTAATATAATTAAAGTGTAATATAATTTTGCTCATAAAAGTTCCAGCAAAAAGATCATTCACTTTTAAAACTGACACGCATGCAGTGCTCATGCAAGGCACAAAGATTAACAGCACTGGAGAATGAAGTTGTCCATGCTCAGAACACTGGCAGGCAGCAAAGACTGAGAGTGAACCTTTTCCAGTTTCCCCACTGACCCCCCTCTACATCTGGTATCCTGATAGGGGGAGTGCCATTAGGGGTGTCATTGCTCATCCAAATCTTGGCCTCTCCACTGGGGCTTTCAAAATGTTGCCAACAGATACAGGGTGAAATCCTGACTCTACTGACCTAAATAGCAAAACACTCACTGACTTCAGAATTTTGCCCAGGGTGGGTTTTGTCATGTGTTTCCTATCTATCTATCACCTAGGTAAAAAATGGAGCCCACCAACTCATTTCACAAAGGTCACTGAACAGCCATGAGGTGGTAATAACATCGGCTCTCTGCCAACTTTAACCAGAACCAAAAAAATAACCTGGTGGTAAAAGGCACTACACAGTCATTGCCAATCTCCCAAGCCATCTAGCCCCCTATGTAAAAACTGGAATAATCATGAGAACCATGGAAGAACCATAATAGTTCCATTCACATTACACAGGTTCAAACAGATCAACAAATGGTGACAATGTTAATGGAAGAGTCTGCCTATTAGGGAGAGAAGGAACGGGTTGAGATAGCTGTCAAAAATAAAGGGAAATCATTTTTAAAGAGTTACAATAATCGTGACAAAGTTTCTCTGTCCAGCAACAATTTTTTCCTCATATATGGTTAAATTGTTTTAACTGGTTCTGCAGAAATATTAAACAAAATCTCTACTCTCCCCCACCACAGACATATTCAGGTTACAAACAGTGGGTCTGCTAATCTACCTCCTCCTTGCTCACTGGCAGAATTTATTTCCCTTTACTAACTATACCTGGAAAATGATGCTGTTTGAACCTTTCTGGCTAAAAACTGCCAGCTGCTTAAGGGTCCAATCTTGCACTCATTGAAGTTAACAGACATTTTGTCCTTGAATTGGGCCCCAAATGTGGTTCAGCAACAGGTTTTTGGTTCATGGTGGGCACTGGAGCCTTCTGCTAGATTTTTTTTAATTAAACCTGAATTGTGTCTAATATTCATAACATTATTATACTTTCCGTTGTAAAATCCTTTTATCTTTAAAGGACTTTCACACATACTAGAAGTGCAACTGGACAAGTCTATTACTTGCTGTCAGATGCTAGTATCTCAGTAACACACTTGCAGGCCTGTTCCTATCATAGAAGTGTCTACAGTTACTATCATTTAGATCCATATTTTCTAAAATATCCACTAATTTGGGGTTCCTTGACTTTTGAGCTCCTAAACTGAGAGACTACAGGCTGCCTTTGAGAGAACTGCTAAGCGTTCGTTATCCTATTTGCTATGAATAAAAATTGGGTACTCAGCACTCTGAAAATGAGGCTCAAACTGTCTCATGTTGGACCCTTTTGCAAATTTGGGCCATTATATATTCTAACAAACAGGTTTAAATACAAGACTTTATATTTCCAGTCCCACACCTATCAATAAGGACCACTCTTTTTCACCATGCTATAGTGCCTGAGCCTCAAGCACCCAGGCACTGAAAACCTGTGAGCTTTCTAATCAATAGTCAAACTGAGTCCTAAAACAAAGCACTGTTCAGGAGTGAAAAGCCCACTCAGCTCGAAAGTCAGCATTACAGCGCTAGATATCATGCTAACAGCTACGGAATACTAGTTTGATACCTGGGCAGTGTTCCAAAAGGGAACAGAAAACCCAAAGATAAAAGAACTGACTATTCTGAGGAAGCTAATCCACTTTCTCCTTGCATGCATATCTGAACAAGGAGCCCGTACTTTAGAAATAAAGTGCTGTGTAACTACTGAAGTGCTTTGCCTGGGGTTGTCAGTATTAGAATTCTGGCACCTCAGAGTTAAGGTCAACTTGCAGTTTCCATTGTAAACTTTTTATTTTTAGGGCTGTGTAATTCAACCTTTTTCCATTCACACCAAGTTTTGGCCCTTTGGCAGTTTTTTTCCAGAAAATAAAACAGGATGCATTATTAATAATTTGACAATCCACAGTGTATATGGAGAATATTCTCTGTTTTTATTAATAAATGCATGCAAAGCAGTCTTGATATTATGACTGACATCACAAGGTCTCTGGAGATACTGGAGTATCAATCAGAAGTATCCTACGGCATGTTAAGATTGTTTAGTTTCCACTGTAAATCTCTTTCCATAGTTATGTATCTCAAAACAAGAAAAGTGGTGAAACAATTATCTGTGGGTCATTCTATGGGATCAAGAACTCAACACTGACGGGCTTCACAATATTGTTTTGCTTTACCTGCTGGTCAGAGTTCATTTGCAGCTGAAAACTATGTTTTGATAATTAGCATGGGAACTTAATTCTGAATCCCATATTTATGAAGGAAGGCTAAGAGTGGAGTTCCTGATCTGATTAGAAAGCCAATGAAAATTTGCTCTCCCCTTAAAAGACTGCAACAAAAGGAAGTACAGAGACTCCACATGGATTTGAATGTTAAGTGGTACTTTAAATTCTTTAAACTCTTTTTAAACTTCCAGAATAATGTAAAGGCCTCGGATAGCTAAAGTGACGCCAATTTTTAAAAAGGGCTCCAGAGGCAATCCCGGCAATTACAGGCCGGTAAGCCTGACTTCAGTACCAGGCAAACTGGTTGAAACTATAGACATAAACATAGAGATGAATATAATTTGTTGGGGAAGAGTCAACACGGTTTTTGTAAAGGGAAAATCAGACCTCACCAATCTACTAGAATTCTTTGAGGGGGTCAACAGGCATGTGGACTAGGGCGATCCAGTGGATATAGTGTACAGCAACACCTCGCTTAACGTTGTAGTTATGTTCCTGAAAAATGCTACTTTAAGCGAAACGATGTTAAGTGAATCCAATTTCCCCATAAGAATTAATGTAAATAGGGGGGATTAGGTTCCAGGGAAATTTTTTTCACCAGACAAAAGACTGTTATACACACACACATATATACACAGCATAAGTTTTAAACAAATAATTTAATACTGTACACAGCAATGATGATTGTGAAGTCTGATTGAGGTGGTAAAGTCAGAGGGTGGAAGACGGTGGGATATTTCCCAAGGAATGCCTTACTGCTAAATGATGAACTAGCATTTGGCTGAGCCCTCAAGGGTTAATACATTGTTGTTAATGTAGCCTCACACTCTACAAGACAGCACAAACAGAGGGAGGGGAGACACCATGCTAGAGAGAGACATGCATTGCCCCTTTAAGTACGCTGACCCCACTCTAAGTACACTGCCTTTTTAAGTAGATCAGCAAGTTGAGACAGCAGCTGCTGCCAGCAAGCTCCCTCCGTCCTGAGCCGTGTTCTGTCCGTCCCACCCCCCCGCCCCGGTGGAGATGGGGTAAAGGAGTGGAGGGCAGGAGAAGGGGGAGGGGGACACCCTGACATTAACACCCCTGTCCCCCACCCCTGCACAGCAAGCAAGAGGCTCCCGGGAGGGCAGGAGCAGCACATGGCAGTGGGGGGAGGGACAGCTGAACTGCCCGGCAATTGATAGCCTGCTGGGTGGCTGCCACACAGGGAACTTAGGGGAGCGGGGAGCTGATGGGGGTCTGCCGGCCCACCCTGGTTCCAAACCCCCACCAGCTAGCTCCAACGGGCTGCTCTTCCTGCAGGTAGTGGACAAAGCAGGTAGCTGCCAAACAATGTTATAATGGAGCACTGCGCAACTTTAAAGGAGCATGTTCCCTAATTGATCAGCAATGAAACAACATTAACCGAGAGGACTTTAAGTGAGGTGTTACTGTACTTAGATTTTCAGAAAGCCTTTGACAAGGTCCCTCTTAAGCAAAGTAAGCTGTCATGGGATAAGAGAGAAGGTCCTCACATGGATTGGCAACTGGTTAAAAGATAGGAAACAAAGGATAGGAATAAATGGTCAGTTTTCAGAATGGAGAGAGGTAAATAGTGGTGTCCCCCTGGGGTATGTACTGGGATACAGCCTATTCAACATATTCATAAATGATCTGGAAAAAGGGGTAAACAGTGAGGTGGCAAAATTTGCAGATGTCACAAAACTACTCAAGATAGTTAAGTCCCAGGCAGACTCAAAGAGCTACAAAAAGATCTCTCAAAACTGTGTGACTGGGCAACAAAATGGCAGATGAAATTCAATGTTGATAAATGCAAAGTGATGCACACTGGAAAACATAATCCCAACTATATATATAAAATGATGGGGTCTAATTTAGCTGTTACCATTCAAGAAAGAGATCTTGGAGTCAGTGTGGCTAGTTCTCTGAAAACATCCATTCAATGTGCAGCGGCAGTGAAAAAAAGCGAACAGATAATAAGACAGAGAATAGCATGTTGCCCGAGTCTATATAAATCCATGGTATGCCCACATCTTGAATACTGCATGCAGATGTGGTCGCCCCATCTCAAAAAAGATATATTGGAATTGGAAAAGGTTCAGAAAAGGCCAACAAAAATTACTAGGGGTATGGAACGGCTTCCGCATGAGGAGAGATTAATAAGACTGGGACTTTTCAGCTTGGAAAAGAGACGACTAAAGGGGGACATGATTGAGGCCTCTAAAATCATGACTGATGTGGAGAGTGTTATTTACTCCTCATCATATCAGAACTAGGGGTCACTAAGTGAAATTAATAGGCAGCAGGTGTAAAACAAACAAAAGGAAGTATTTCTTCACACAGCACACAGGTAACCTGTGGAATTCTTTTTGCCAGAGGATGTTGTGAAGGCCAAGACTATAACAGGGTTCAAAAAAGAACTAGATACATTCATAGAGGATAGGTCCATCAATGGCTATTAGCCAGGATGGGCAGGGATAGCATCCCTAGCCTCTGTTTGCCAGAAGCTGGGAATGGGCGACAGGGGATGGATCACTTGATGATTACCTGTTCTGTTCATTCCCTCTGGGGCACCCGGTATTAGGCACTGTCAGAAGACAGGATACTGGGCTAGATGGACCTTTGATCTGACCCAGTATGGCCTTTCTTATGTTCTTATGTTGTTCCTGATCCTACTCCCATTGAAATAAATGATAAAACAAACATTGACTTCAATGGAAGCAGGCTTAAAATGTATTTTTATATTAGTTTCAAACACTGTTGCACCAGGTTTCAAACAAACAAGTTAGTTTTTTTAAAAAGCAGACAATTCCCACTAAGGGCTTGTCTACATGGGGAAAATGACTGGAATAACTACTCCAGAATAGCTCTGCGTGTGAATACTCTGTTCCAAAATAATTAGTGTGCTTTGTGGAACAATTTATTCCACAACAGCTATTCAAGTAAGTTTCCCTTTATAGACCAGCCCTTAATGCGGATTATTCCTTTAGGGTACTCTGAAACACCTAAAATCTTTAAGATATAAAATTAAACAACTAAACATATGCAACTTTTTTTCATATTTTTAATTCCCTGTACTAAATGAAACACTGTTTGTACAGTGTAAATCTGCAAAACACATTGACACTTGATAATATTGAGGGAAACTAGTCAGTAAGATTCAAAACAGGATTTATATTTATACAAACAGGAGTTGAATCTATAGTTACAATCTTCCATTGTATGGTATTGCAAACCAAAGTGCATTATGAGGAGTTTATACCTTAATCCAAGCATCCAGAATTGGCCGCTGTCAGACATAAGATACTAGACTAGATAGAACATTGATAGGAACTTAGAATTTCCATACCAAAAGAGAGCTATTTCCCAATAATGGTCAATACTCCAGCTGGTATTCATCTTAAGTATCAATGCATCAGGTTTAGCACACTCAGTTTTATTCTACCTGTGGGAACTGTGGGTGTTACCCTTGTCATTCTAAATAGCTAATCATTTTTTAATCTTACTAAGTTATTTACCATGATGATTTCTTGTGGCAGAGGGTTCCATGGCTTAAATATATGTGGTGCAAAAAAAAAAAAAAAAAAGTATTTCCCTTTCTTCTTTCTATTTAGTGAATGATTGTATGTACCCCTCCTATGGCATCTGGGTGCCTGATACAAATTAATGAAACACCATGTTAAACTCCCACAGCTAAGAGGATAAATAACTTACCGTCCTGTACCTATCAACCTTAATAAATAAGCCAATATTGTTCCATAGTTAAGGAAATACTTGAACAAAAAGCCTTGCCTTGCTCTGCTCTAAAGTTCAGAAAACTTTAGATTCTGGCACACTTCCAGAATGAGCAAGTATGATAGCTGGGTCTTGCCACTGAACAGGTCTCCCTCCAGCCTTCAAGGGGTTTGCATTCATAGGCTGTCAGTCAAAGAACCCTGGGAGGCACGGATCAGCATTTACGTCACACTCCCTGTCAGGACCCAGCCTGGGCCAGCTAATGATCTAACCAGAAATCCAAATTTGGTGATGAATCCTGGTCATGCGCTATCTGAGGCACAGATGCGCATAAGCTAAGAAGAGTCAAAGCACCTTAGCTGATTTCAGCTGCAGCGTGGGTTCAAAAGAAGGGAGGCTCTCCCTAAGGCAGGCAGGTACCATACCATACATGGTTTTATATATTAGAACCCACACTCTCCATTGCTCCTGGAAGCAGATGAGAAGCCTGTGCAGTTCACAGAGCCACCAAACCACTCCACCAAGTTGGAGGTCCACTGCATTCTACATTAGCTAAACATTCCAAGTGGTTGCTAAAGGTAGCCGAGGTAGAGCACACTGCAGTAGTCAAACCTGGAGGTGACAGCGTCACTTTAAAGAAAGGCGGTAACCTCGTAAATCACCACAGATGAAAGACAGCACCATGAGCTACCACTGCTACCTGGGAAGCCAAGAGCAGCTGGGAATCTAAAAGTATCCCAAGAGAGTGAATCTCTTTGGGAAAGGACGGACATTCTCCATTAACAAACAGAGCAGCTAAACTCCTATCGGCAACTCCTCAGGTTGTTTTCCCTAGCCAACATGCATCACCTCCATCATTTGTGGATTGAGCTTCAGCCAACTTGTTTTCGAAGGGCCTGGACAGAACAAGGAAATTATTCAGTCTCAATCTAATGAGAAGCACAAACAAGGAGGTCATCTTCCTATTGGTGACACTGTAGCCCCAAACATTAACACAAACACTCTCAAAGGGCCTTGTGCATGTTGCACGGAAGGGACAGCAGTATGGAACCACAGATGAGAAGAGCTTCACAGACCCTCTGAAACTATTCCAAAAGGAAAGAGCAGAACCAGTGAAGAACAGTTCCACTCACCCCTTTTACACCCTGCCAACATATCAGGACCACCACCTGGGCAACAATATGAAAAGCTCTAGTTCTTACAAAATCATCAGACTCTTGACTTTTGTCTAGGGCCAGGAGTTCATCAACCAACGATATGAATGTAATCACTATAACATACCCAATCCTGAAACCAAAATGATAGGAATCCAGAAAATAAAAAGATGCCTACTGAAGTGTAATCTTCCCCAAAAATGAAAAGTTTGAAACATGGTAATAACTGGCAACTGGAGAGATAATTAACATTAAGAGATGGCTTCTTGAGAAAGGTCTAACCATTGTTTCTTTAAGGATGTTTGGTATCTTGTCCTCCCAAGAGAAGGTAACAAACCCAAAAAGCTTCTGACTGGCTTTCACCAGGCATGAGAAACCTGGATCTCTCTCAGGTAATTTTGTCAGATAATATCATGGAGTAATGATGTCCAAACTGGTGTCCATGGACCACTAGAGATCTGCAGAGCACTTCCTGGTGGTCTGCAGAGAGCTGGCTAGTCAGTTAGCACTTGCTCCTCATTCTTATTTCCAGATGCTAAAGTACATTAAATGAAAGCCTAAAATAAATTTAATACTTTTCTAATATTAATTTCCTATATAAGCAATTGTTGCAGTTGCCACGGGGATGTTATTCAATGTCAAATGAGAGGAGACATTAGGAATGTGATGTGAAGTAGCCCATGAAATATCTCTATTAAGAATTGGTGCACGCTACGAAAACGTTTGGAAAGCCCCATCACAGAGGAATCAGGAAAACACCTGAGCCATTTCCACAAAAACAAAATAGGGATTATGGAATTTTTAAGAAATCCCACAGCCTACCACGGTACTTGAAGAAATCAATAAAGTTCTCCCCCTTCAAAAATTACTAATTTTGATGAGCTTCTTTGTACATTGATTAGTTTGAATATTAAGACAATGTATTAAGCTTGCAAATAATTCAGAAATAAAATGAACTTTTTTGTGACTATCATAAGTGCACAGAATGTGTGACATGAGTTTAAGATTGTTATGTATATTTTATTGAAAAAAATTACATTATTTTAAAAATAATAGTTTTTGGTGGTAGTGTAAAATATACACACACATACAAACTTGCAAGATTGAGGTCTCTAAAAGACACCCATGATTTTTTAAAAAAACTAAACCACCAGGTATGTTTTTTCTATTGATTACCTCTTTGTGCTTATATTATGAAAAAAGGCAAATAGGGGCATCCAAATGGCCTTTCTCTTCTATCATACCACTTCTTCTGCGTCTCTTCTTCAAGGTAAATACCAAGTCTTTTTAATCTCTCCTTGTGTGGAAGCCCCATCTTTCTCAAAGTCCCTAGTTATTTTTAGAGTCCACCTCTGAACCTTTATGTTTGCTGCTATTTCTATTTAAGATCATTAAAACTGAACACAGTTCGCAAGGTGAAGATACACCAACCGTTTGCTATTATGTTCTTTCCCTTCTAATACCACGTAGAACATCCTATTTCACTATCACTGAGCTTTGTCTTCATTGAGCTGTCCACAGACATGCAGAGATCATTTTCCTGAGCATTTCCCTTCAAAACCCATCAGTGTATACAAGTATCTTAACTAGTCCCTTCTTACTTACTTGTCTATGTTGACTTTACTGTGCCACCATTCGGTCTTAAAACCCTGAGATTTTAGGTCCTACTTGAGTTCTCACAATCCTCTTTAGTCTTGGCTATTTAATTTTTATCACCTCTCTGTCACCCCTCTCTTCCAAATCCTTAACAAACATGAGATACTGCACACCACTTTGGAAATTTGTCTAGTTCATAACCCTAGAGCACCCCACTACTAACATTTTCACCTACAAGAACTGGCCATTAATTCACACACTTTGCTTCACATTTCTGAACCACTTTTTAAATCCATGATGAGACTTTACCTCTCCCCCCACAGTTAACAAGTTTCTATAATAGCCTCTTGGAAGGAAGTTTATCAAATTCCTTTTGTAATACCTCTATAAACTATCTCCAGCTCAGTCTCCATTAGTTGGTTTCGGGCCTGCTCCAGTACCCACTGACATCAGTGACAGTGAAAACAAGCCCTTAACCTATCTCCTTTATCTGGTATTCTGTGAGAACTCTTCAAAAGAGTTAACAGGAGAGAGTCACAATTTACCCTTACAGAATACCTATCACACGATGTGCACTCAGTTTAGGAGCTTAACACACTCTTTAAATGATTTCCCTATTATTTTTCCAATAGTTTTTAACTAAGCTACTTCGTTCTTGAATTCTTTTAGAACTAAGAGATAAATTACATCTTTGGCCCTGGTGATTGACTCTATTTTAATTTCACTTCTTTTTTGATACTTCGATCTGTCACAGTATCTGACCTTTACTACTTATAAAGAATTGCTTTTTATGTCCACCTTTCCATCCTGAGGGACTCGCAGTCACACTGACCTTCCTGATGGCTTCCAACAGTACTCTAAATAAACTTAGAAGAATATCTTATTATTTTGTATACTTCTGGCTACTTACTCCTCAAGTTTCCTCTTGGTTTTTCAAATAACTACTGGAGATGTTTTCCATTCTATTAGTATAATTTGAGTCAATTTTTAAAAGGACACCATTTTAATTCTAAACCTCTGGTACCTTGCTGTTCAACCCCCCTCTATGTTTCCCTTGATTTTAATTTTTGTTGATCTGGAGTACCCAAGTCTTGTATGACTCTAATAAGTTTATTTTTAAACAATCCTCAAGGTGATTCTCTGAGTTTTAATCCCCTTAACTTTCTTTACATTATTTTTAATTAACTTCCCCATTCCTAAAAGAAAAAGAAAGGTTCTTGAAGTTCAGTTTCACAGTATTTGTTCCTCTAAATAACACCCCCACCCTAGAAGAGCTCTGTTTAAGCTCCAAAGCTTGTCTCTCTCAACAACAGAAATTGGTCCAATATTGTCACTTACATAAAACCTCAACCATACATTCTATACCATGGTTTAATATGAAATAAATAAAAAAAGAGAAGCCTCTCCCTTTGTCTGCTCCTGAACAAACTCTCCCAAACATCATTTCCCCCCTCCTCACGAAAGTTGTGGAGATATGAAGTTCAGTCACTTCATAGCTGACTAGCTGTAAGTCACCTGGGGGCTCTGTTTTGTTCGGGCAATCCCTGTGATCCCAGAAACTTACTGTTGTGACACCAAGATCATAGCAATGCTGTTGACTCAGCGATAATGCAATGTAGTGGTTACATGACAAAGGGGCAAAGCAACGTATTCCGAACCCACGCTCCCCCAGTAGCGATACAATGAGAGAGGGCAGGGGCGGCGGCACCCATTCTGCTGAGTGTCACTGACCTCAGGGTTAAACGACTGCAATAGGTTAGTTTTGCTGTTAAATTGTTAACACGCTGCTAATTGTCAATGGGCTCCGAAGTCCCCTCCCTTTGCTCTAGGCACCGCTTGAAAACCGTGGGGTGACAGTCACAGGGGGCTGCTCTGGGGCGTGGGGGGCTCAGTCACAGGGGGCTGCTATGTGGTGGGAGGTCAAAGGGTAGCTAGGAGGTGGGGGGGTCAGTCATGGGGGGCTGTTAGGCAGTGGGAGGTCTGGGGGCTGCTCGGGGGTCTCGCCCCCCACGTCCCTGGGCACACTGGCGTGGCTCGGTGCAGCCCCCGAGAGGCCCTGCCGTGGCAGGGGCGGGCTGTGAGCTAGCGGGGTCTTCCCCCCCACCCCGCCGGGCGCGAAGCGCGCCCAGCGGCGCCCCTGCTCCCGGGGCAAGCCGGCTCCCACCGCAGCGGCCGGGGGCTCCCAGCCCGGCCCCTACCCGCCTCTCGGGGTCTTGCTCGCAGCCCGCCTTGCCGCTGCGGGGCCCGCGCTCGCCTGTCTCCGAGCCCCCTTCCCCCGCCCATGTGCCGCGGGCCGGGCGGGCCCTGCCCGGCGCTCGGCTCAGGCTGCTCCGGCCATTGTGCCCCTGTCACACGGGAGCCGAGCCGCCCGCGCGCCACAGCGGAGCCCGGCCCAGCGGCCGCCGCCTCCCCGGGACAAGCTCCCGCGAGCCCGGCCACCGCAAGCTCTGCGTCCGCTGCTGCAAGCCCCCGGCCGGCAGCCAGCCAGCCCCGCTGTGCAGCCGCTTCCCCGGGCCCCGCACAACGAGCCCACCAGGCAGCGGTGCAATGGTCCGGAAAGCAGGCGTGAGCCAGAGCCGCCCCCGCCCCCGCCAGGACAATAGCCCCCCATGACCGGGGGGGGGGGTTAGGCACTGTGCTGAGAACCGAACATTTACAAAACAACCCCCCCCCCCCCAAAAGAAAAAAGCCCCAGCAGCGAGGGCCGGGGGCAGCGAGGCTCCTCCTCCTCCTCTCCAAAAAGGCCTGTTGGAAAACTGCACACAGCAACAGCAGCGGCGGCAGCTCCGCCGCCTGCCTCCCTCTGCCCCGGAGAGACAAGGCGGCGAAGGGCGAGAAGGGGCGATCGCAGCCCGAGCGGGGTGCGGGGGAGGAAGGGGGGGGAACAGCAGGCCGGAGCCCTTTGTGTTACCTGCCGTGGAACCAGTCCTTGCAGGCATCGCACTCGATCATGAAGCGGGTTACGTCGTAGGGCAGCCTGCAGATGCAATAGACGGGCACCGTCGCCATGTTAGCTGAGCTCCCTTCAAAACAACACTGGACTCCCAGGCAAGCGAGCAGGGCTGGCGGCGGCTCCTGCCGCTCGGTAGCTGGCGGTTTCTCCTTCCAAAACGCAAGCAAAAAATTGCAATGTCGAGAGACGGAGTGGGGAGGGGAAGGGGGGGGGGGAGAGAAGAAGGGTGGAAAAAAAAATCAGATAATGCAATTACAGCTCCTCAAGGGCGAGCTCGCAATGTCAGAAAAATAATAAAGGGCTTCCCAAACTTTGGCTGCATGGCTCCTCTCTGGCTCTGCAAGCTCCAGGCAAGCTGGGGCTTTTTTGTGTGTTGTTGTTGGTAAATGATTATTATCCAAAATGTTTGGCGAAATGCATTATATTGCGTGCCCCCTGGTGACAGTACAGTACCGCGGCTTTTCATAAACACTCCGAAATGTAGCCCTTTCCTTGTAATGTCCTTACGTCAGCTTGCAACATTGTAATATTTCCTCCGATGGGGCTGGGGAGGGAGGCTGCAGAAGGGGAGGCGAATCTGAAAACTCAAAGCTTGGCACCGGGCAAAATACTAGCGCGGGGGGGGGGACGGGGCTGGGAGGGGAGGTAACCCACCTTGCTGAGAAAAACAAACAGGGCTGGGTGTAAAAACGGGGACGAGTAAAAGGAGGGAGATTTAAAAGAAATAAACGACGAGTGGAGATGGGCTGCTCGGAATGCCAAGATCTCGCAATCGTTCCGCACTGCAAGGAGAGACTTTAAAAAAACTGGCCTTAAAAACAAAAATCGGTCTCCAGATTCGAGAGGGACAGTGTGTGTGTGTGTGCCCCCCCCCGCCAGACTACACACCTGCAAAACGAGTGACACCTGCCAGCAGGGCCGAATAAAGGAGATGGGGGGATTAAATGAATTTAGCTGTTAATATAACAGGTCTGAGCGCGGGAATGTCCAAAAAGGGTCCTAAAAGCGGGGCACCGACTCCGCTTTTAAAGAGACATAAGTAAGGGCTTTAAAAAGTTATTTCGTTCCATGCTGCACACAGCGCAGGGCGGCCAAGAAGCTGTGCTCCCTGCAGAGACGGGAATCGGGAGTGAATTCAAACAAGGAACCCACACCGCCAGATCTATATTCCCTTGGGAAAGGATTCTGCACCAGGGAGGCGTCCGAGAGAGCAGCCTTCCCAACGCTGAGAAGGGGGGGCTGCAGGAAAACGCTTCTGAAGACACACAGCTTCCAGGCAACACTTTTTGGAACAGGCTTGTTTTGTTTGCGGTGCCCATCGCCGACAGCGCGTTGAAGGAAAATAATAAAGCTTTCCGCACGGACCAGCTGGTCCCTTGCGTTCTGTGGCGCTTCTTTTCTGCGATCCTGTTTGCAAACGAGAAGCATAAAACATGTCTTTTATGATCAGTTTCTGTTTGCACCGGATGTGACACTTGCACAGCGTTGTTTCCAATATGCCTTGTCCATTGAATTCCAGCCGCCCGTTCAAACTTTTGTAAAATGTCACTTGTCCCTTTTTCTCATGGTGATTCCTAACTTTAGTCATTTGATTGATTCAAATGGTCATAAACCTTCCCCCAGAGCTATTAACATATTCTCCAGCACCCTCAAAAGCAGCAGTTTGTAAAGTACACTTACAGCTGTTGCCAAACTTACTATACATGATGTGTGTGCACACACCCACATATACACATCATTTGAAGTTTAACATGGATAATTTAGGTGTATATGCATACACCCATAAACATAAGTACAGCATGTAGCTCTAAACCCAAAAACTTTATTTTGATGACAACCAACTCTATATCCAAAACAGAGATGGTTAAACTTTGAAATAACATGATTTTAACTCAATAATTGCACCGTGATGCCTAAAGAAACAAAAGCTTTAGAGAATTATTAGCAGGGGTCTAAGCAAGGTAGGGGAGGGATACATGAAAGACGTATGTATTTTGAAGGGAAAACTTGTATTTGATGGAGGTATTTTGCAATATTTAATTTCCTTAAAAGCCACATAAGCCTACCTAAGCCAGCCCATCCACCCTTAAATTAGAAATCGAGTGACTAGGCCTGTAACCCTTAAAAGATGAAAGTAAATGTACTGGCCCTATGAAGTGCCAAATCAATGCCGTAGGGTATTGGGGACATGTTGCTAAAGGCAGCTCATGAGTAAAATACTATACAGCCCAAAACAGCAATCATCATCCACAAAGAGAAGAGTGAGCAACAGCAGCAGTGTAAGAACCAAAGCTCTGCCAAGCTGGTAAAGAGGCAAGGATCATGGTAGCTTGTGTAATGGACAAGAGAGGAGATTCTCATTTCCACATAAGGTTAGTTCTAGGCCTCTCTGCTGGGATTACCAACAAGGTTAATATTTGTATCAGTGGGACCTGCCCACCAAGACTGGAGTGAGACTGACTAGTCATTTTATGTAGGCCACTGACTGAGACAGCAGTGACTTTTAGTCCCTCCCATGCTGGCTGCAGTGTTAGAAGTGAAAGTCTCTATCCCATAATCAATATACTGAGCCATCCACTTCTCCTGGGATTGTTTGGTAATAGATGACCTTGAAATGATTGTTAAATATTTTATGATGGCTTTCCTTTGTAAACAGTGTAGGGTTTCAAATTTTCCCCATAAGGCTGAGGTCAAAGTATTGCACAGTATTGTATGCACACCACAAACTCAGATTACTAACGATGCAGTCTACCAGGATTACTAATATAGGCCTGCATTTTCAAAAGTGGATAAAGTCTTTGGGACCCTCCAATTTTTTGAGTGCCAAGTTGAGTCACCTTGAAGACAGTGCTGAGTACCTGCTAAGACACAGGTCCCTTTTCGGATGTCTCAAGATGGACACCCAAAATCATTCGTCACTTTTGAAAATTAAAAGGAGACAAAACCTATAGTGCTCCAGCCAGAAAAACAGGAGACCGGGTCTAGGAGAGTAAAGCAGCAGGGGAAAGGTCTAGTAAAGCATTCAGCACTCTTGCCAAAATGTAATACAAGGGAATTCCCTCCACCACAAGGCTACTGTGAATCTTAGTAAGGGAAGGGGGAAAAAAATAGAAGCAAGTGATCTTACCTGGCTTTGGTCTCAAGATGAAATGTATATGAAGGAACCGCTCTGCAGGTGCCATTTTGTTTTCCTTTGAACATGGAAACCTAATTTTTAGTGCCCTTCCAAAACAAAGTTTTCAATTTGCTGAAAAGCAGAGTAATAAAATCTGACTGTGATCATTACAGGATAGGTATAGTGTGAAATGCAGGTATCTGATCACATGCCAAGCAATAGTCCTCTTATTCTATGGAGCCTGCTGCCATTGAAGGCAATTTCCTATTGATTTTCATGGGAGTAGGACTGAGCCCAAAAAGTTTAAGGAGGCCGAAGAGTCCACCCCTCCTGGGAGTCAAGTGGGTAGCTCTAGCACTTTAGCTAGGAGCCCTGTAGGGATGAAATGAAGCAGTACTCCCACAATCCCAGAGAAGCTGGATGTTTCCATTAAACAGGATTTCATGTTAACGAAGTCAACATTTACACTGGAGTCAGTAGGCTTTAGAGTTTGAAATGAATGGAGCAGTTCACATCTGTCAGAACTATCACTTCAGTCTGCTTGCTGAGTCAAGACGACAACACTACATCAGTCACTTTCAGACATTTACCTGGACAATCTAGGGCAAGAAAGTTAATTGCTTTTAAAATAAAACAATATATTTCCTTTTTAAATGAGATCATATTTAGCCCTCATCTAATCTGGTATATATCATGTGTTTAACCAGTATCTGATTAAAAGACAACTCTGTTCCAGTTTAATATCATCACAAAGGACCCAATGAATAATGTCACCATGTGTATTGTTGCATTTGAATTTGCTCCAGGAATGTGGAGTCTATTACTCTCTCTGTGTACTCATTTCAGAACAAAGATAAAAAGGAAAGCTCAGCTGTTTGATGTAACCATGGGGATTACTTCAATTCATTATTTCACTCGTGCTCAATGGCTGGGCTGTAGATTTTAGCAATGTGGGTCTGAGGAAAGACGTAGTAAAGTTTTTTTAAGTGGAAAAAAATAGTAAGGAGGTAGTGGTGCCCAGTGGGTAGAGCACTGGACTGGAACTCAGGAGAGCGGTGTACTATTCCCAGCTCAGGCCTTGAGCTGCAGGGTGACCTTGGGCAGGTTGTGTCCCGTGCCTCAGTTTCCCTGTCTATAAAATGGTGATAAAGATTCTGCCCTCCTCTGTAAAGCACTTTGAGATCTACTGATGACAAGTGCTACATAAGAGCTAGGTATTACAATATATCTCACTGTATACATCCTGTCATACAGAGACATTTATAATTTGCTCCTGGGTCACAAAAGATGATGTATAACACAAGATGTACCCTAAATTCACATTTCATACATTTCTTTATTCTGTTCCTTAGGTTTGATTTCTGCATACAAAACAATTCCTATGCAGGCTCTGGACCCTCTTGACAACTAATTACACACACAGTCCAACAAAGACACAAACATCGTAACAAACCAACTGCCTTCCACTGCACTAAAAGAGGCCACTCCACATGGCTCCCTCTTGTTTACACCAAAGGAGCACCAGCTCAAACACCTCCACTGATCTCAGCTATAGCTGTAGGAGAAAGAGAAAGAAGAGGTCTCAGGAAGGTGATACCAGGCTATTTAGAGTTTTATAGGAAAAAAATAAATCCTTAAAGTCTCCCCAATATCAATAAGCAGCCTGTGTAGATCACAGAGCACTGGAGCCACATGCTCATGGTAACAGGTTCTTGTTTAAGGAGCAAACCACCATATTCTGCACTACCTTCAGTTTCCAAACTGATTTAAAGTATAGACACAACCAAAGATAATTGATAAGTTATAACCAAAGATAAGTCCAGTCTTGAAGCAACAAAGGCCTGGATGATGGGAGTGTGGTCTGCAACCAAGATGAAGGATCACAAAATTGTGACCCATTGCAGATTGAATAAAACCATCCTAGTCTCTGCTGCTATGATTATCTAACAGCAGCTGGGAGTCTAACAACATCTACAAGCCACAAACTGACACTGAGCAGAAAATACACCCTCAGTCTGAGGGGCAGATATAATCGTTTCCAGATTCCCCAGATGCTTCTTCAGTCTACCAGTTTTCTCTAGATGGGGTCACATCCAAAGCAGTCTCAGCCACACCTTAAAGCTCCCACCATAAACCAAGACATGGATGATGCACCCTCCAGGTTGGATGAAATGAAAAGAGGGGTTTTGTAAACGTATACACTGGACTGCAGTTACACTGTAAAATTGTAGGGGATGGGCCTTAAAAGCAACCACTCATGACCAGGCCTAAATCCTGTATGGACATATTCAGGCAAAACATTCACCGACTCTACTGCAGTTTGGTATGAGAAAGGACTGAAGAAATGGGCTTTGAATCTGCACACGGAAAGCATGTGTATATTGACTGATACATGTGCATTATGGAGTTCATTTCTGCATTTATAAAATCAGTATTTTAATTTAAAAAAAATACAAACATTTCCCAGGTTGTGTGGTTGCACTCGCAACCATAGGAGCTCATCACATTACGTTCTGTGCTTTGCACCAGCTCCCAACTGCTTCAGGGACTGCTTGAGAGACACCCACATGATTTGGGAAAATCTGTATCCTTGCATCCCTACTATCATCCTTTCTTTCATTTCCACCAGCAGCTCCAGGTAAGCAGCCCTATTTCCAAAGCACTGTCTGACACTGGGGAGCTAGGCCCTTTTAATATTGAGGGGACTCTGGCAGCAACAACAAAGATAAGTTAGAGCTCTTTGCTAGGAATCTGAGCCACCCTTAGCCACGTGTACCCAATATCCTACAGTTTGCCAGGTCATCTAGTTGTTCTAACGCTCTCATTGGCATTTAGACCTACCAGATACAGCAAGAGACTGCTCTCATTAATGGGGAAGGAGTGGCAGGGTTCAGTTGTGATGTCCTAAGTGGCATGATGCAGATTGGAGCACTGAGTTCAGCTTCTTCCTGTTTCTTCTGGAGCAAAGGGTAAGTATTGAAAACTTAGCAGAAAAAAAATCAGAACCTATATTCAAGTAACATCTTCAGGGTGATTTGAGTCTCTGTGGGTGGATAATAGTAACCCAAGCTAACAGTGTGGCTCTTTGTCCCACACTACTACCTACACCATGTGTTAAGGTCTTCAAGTCCGCTTCTGTCTTTGAGCTCATGGACACGGATGCAGTTTTCAAATATGCCAAAGTGATCTAGGAGCATAAATCACACTGCTATTTGGGCACTTCTGAAAATCCTACACCTAGACTGTTAGCTCAAGCAGGAGAGTCTCATGCTTTTAGAGCCAGGTTCAGTCCCCACAGATGAGCATCAGCCACAGATATGCAGATAAGAACTAGTAATCATTTGGGGAGTTTTCTGGGAGGCTTTTAAATGCCATTTTTGGAGCATTTTTCCTCTAGATGCATAGTGTTTTCTCTCTGTTTGGGTATGTATATAAATATACTCCTATAAACTTCTTATCTCTTTGTACACACTTACCCTGTTTGGGTTTTTTAACATTAAGAAGAACCTTTCTTTATCCTTTTTCTTCATCTCTGCCTGCTCTTTAAGAAAACTATAGGAAACAGAGAGGCAACCCTTAGTCTCAAGAACTTAAACAAAATCAGAGTTCGTTGGTGGCAGGATACTTCTTTTCCAGTTTTCCCCTCTGAATAGCAGACACCAGATTCCCTGGTTACAGTTAGCTTTTGAGTATAAGGCACCAGCTCTGGCACAAAACATCATGTTATGTTTAGTTTTTAAATAAGTATTTGAGCAGTTCACAACAGAGCAGCAGAGATGCTGGGAAATGCCTATGTTCATCTCCTAGGATCATCAGGCCTCAAGACAGGGAGAAGCACACTAGGGAAATAGATGGATGAATGAGATAACAGGGAAGCAGGGAGACATTTGAGTTTAGAACATCCCCACAGCATTAAGGTGATTGATTCAGGAAAGCACTTAGGTTTAGGCAGGTTTTAAGGGGTTCCACTCACCTCAAAAGCACCCCCAGGTGTCAGGACCTGGCATTGCAGGGAGCTTCACCTCTAGTACCCCATGTTGACCACTTTTTTGGTGCTGCAATGTCCTGTCTCTGTCTACATCTTCCATAGCCCAGTCCTCCAGCCAGGTCACCTTTTAAGTTCAACCCCCTTCTGGGGTCACAAAAGTCCAGCTGAAAATCTAAATAAGCATCTAAGCAAACAGCTTTTCTGCCCTTCTTGGGCTATGCTGAAGTTCTGAGGGTTTTGAGCCTATCCCAGGCCTTGCAAAGCTCTCAAAGGTGCTCTAAGCAGAGCACTGCTTCCCAGGGCTTTCTCCCTAGAGCCTCTTTTTCCCAGCAGGTTTCCGCACTGCCTCCCCTCCCCAGGAATGCTGGCAGCTTCTCCCAGGGACTTCCTTGCTTCTTCCAGCCCTACTTCAGGGCTTCCCTCAGGAGCCTATGCTGCCGCCTGTAGGTTCTTTCCAGAGAGTGGGAACTACCCTTGCTCCTCCCTCGGGGGGGCACCCTGAAGAGAATTCTCCTCTCTCCCTATGCAGGCTGCTTTAACCCTTTTACACCTGGGATCACTAGTTGTAATTAAGTCACCAGATCAGGATCAGCTGGGGGATAACTGCTACCTCAAAGGCAAGGCTGCACCCAACTCCCCTTAAAGGGCCAGCCTGTAACACACATGCTTAACTGTCCAGGGGACTAAAGCACATACTGTGAAGCACCCTTCCTGAACAGGGATGCTCTCCTGAATAGGGCCTAAGACAGCAATCCAAGTGCCTCGCAAACAATCAATAACAACAAGGGGGCGGGGGGCTGGGGGAGAGAATATACCAAATTTGGACTTTGACCTTCATGTTAGGAATCACTAGAAGATCTCTAGTCTCTCTTATTAGACTCCAGCTGTTCAGCTGCATTTTTGAACAAAACCTTGGCCATTTAGTACAATTCTTATGGTCCTCCATTGTTCCTCTCTATGGAGTACCTCCGGTGCTGTGCAGTGAGCAGAGGGGAGGGAAATAATATGGCTTCCGTTAGAGAGAAAGCTGATTTTTGGGAAGCTGGAGCACAGAAAATTCTGAGGCGTTTGGCACACGGACTACAGTGAAGTGGAAAGGGGTAAAGGAAAGCCCAAGAAGTCACTGTTACATTCCCTCCCTTTGAGGGCAACATTACCAGTTCTCTTTAATGGATTTGAGCCATGACAACTGTCAATGGTAGCAAACACGCCAAAAACCTTGCAGCTAATGAGCTGCTCTCAGTTAATATTCCGATCTCTTTCCAGGGTGTGCCTTTTTGTCACTACACATTTCTCTATTTGGGGACAGAGAGGTTGTAGATTCCCAGTCAGAGCCGGTGCTAGGCGTAAGCAGACTAAGCAATTGCTGAGGGCCCCGAACAACTCAAAGGGGCCCCCTATTCGCTTTTTTAGTATGTGTTGGTGGGGGGGAAATATTCCAATGGTCTGGCTCCACCTCTGTGGCCAGTCTTTGAAGTTTTTTAAGTACAGGTTAGACAAACATCTGTCAGGGACGGTCTAGGTACAGTTAATCCTGCCTCAGCACAGGCTGCTGGACTAGGTGATCTCTTGAGGTCCCTTCAATCCCTGTATTGCTATGCAGAAAACCAGAGGACTTTCTTTCAACAAAGACAGTGGGCCCAAGCAAATGCCATACTACATTCTTGAAGCAGTAGAAGACTCACTGGTGTGCCATCATATCTACATCCAGGCAAATGGTCTGTTACTCCTCCCAACTCTGGTGTAGATAAATGCACAATTTAGATAAGTGCACGCACTGGTCAGCTTATATTTATACCATTTTTCTTTTTTCAGTATTGCAAATGTTTAATGCATTGTTTGCACCACCCCAGAGTGGGTGATTAAGAACTTCTGTATTAAAAGTTTTGGGAGCTTGGTTATATCCTATACAGCACATCCCCTTAATATTAATTTGTATGGCACCAACAGCGTGCTCAACACATTCCAGCCACATCTAACAACAAGATCCCTGCTGTCTCCCAAGTATTTGTTTGTCTGGCAGTCTCCACAGGTAAAAATCCTGCTGACATCAATGGGAGTTTTGCTGGAGTAGGGGCAGGTCCTAATGGAAAGTTTTATTGTTGTTTAAAGCTGTTTTCAGTTCACCTGTTTCAGCTGACTACAGCACAGCTGGCCATATGACGTCAGCCTGTTGAAATCCATCCTATTGATCTGGAGTATCAAATACATAATGAGAATCCCTTTCCTCCAATAACTCAGTCAATTTCTACTCCTGAAAAGCTGCAGGGTATTTACTGCACAAAGAAAGAGCCTTATTTTCCAATTATTGAAACCCATGCGTTTTGTCAAAATAGGTGCATTTCTTTTGTGCTGTATGTGTATGAACTCTAGTGCTGATGAAAGAGGCTGGACTGGCAGCCCGGGAGAATGAAGGACTTTGTTATGATATGGCACAGACAGTAGCAGAACAAGCTTCCTCCCGCCACCCAGCCAGCGTATGTCCATCTTGGCCTAGAGAGGCCAGTTCCAAAGGTACAAGGGTCATATACAACTGGGGTTGTGCAATTAAAGTATATATTTATTAGTAGAAAAATAATGCACTGAATAATGTTCAGAATAAAACTCTGGCTGCAGTGACTCTTTATGATTTGTATTACAGCAGCACGTAGAGGCTCTAATGAGAAAAGAGAGTTACCTTTTTCCGTAACTGGTGTTCTTCGAGATGTGCTGCTCATGTCCATTCAACTTAGGTGTGTGCGCTTGCCACATGCACTGGTGCCAGAAGTGTTTCCCTCAGCAGTAACCGTAGGGGATCAGCTCTGGCGCCCCCTGGAGTGGCACAAGTATGCCGCGGCATATAGGGCGCCACTGGCTCCCCCCACTCTCAGTTTCTTCTTGCCAGAAACTCCGACAGTGGGGAAGAAGGGCAGGTTGTGGAATGGACATGAGCAACACTTCTCAAAGAACATCAGTTACGGAAAAAGGTAACTGTCTTTTCTTCTTCGAGTGATTGCTCAAATCCATTCAACTTAGGTGACTCCCAGCAGTACCCCTGGAGGCGAGTAAGAAGTTCATGGACATGTAAATTGCAGGACAGCTCTGCTGAACCCAGGTTGGCCGTGAACGTGTGCACCGAGGACCATGTCACAGCTTTACAGATGTCCTGGATTGGAACGTGTGCCAGGAAGTCCGCTGAGGATGCCTGCGTTCCAGTCAAGTGGACTCTGATGATCGATGGCAGAGGGACTCCCACTAACCCGTAGCAGGTCCAAATGCAAGAGGTGATCCAGTTAGAAATCCTTTGTGTGGACACAGAGGCCCTTCATCTTATCAGCTGTAGAGATGAAAAGCTGAGTCGACTTACGGAAAAGTTTTGTCCGATCTAGGTAGAAAGCCAGAGCCCTTCTTACATCCAAAGTGTGAAGGCGCCTCTCTTCACTAGTCTCATGGGGCTTAGGGCAGAAGACCGGAAGGAAGATGTCCTGGCTTATGTGGAAAGTAGACACCAACTTAGGAAGGAAAGCCAGGTGGGGTCGGAGCTGGACCTTGTTCGTATAGAAGGCTGCGTACAGCGGCTCTGAGGTCAGGGCTCACGGCTCGGAGACTAGCCTCGCCAACGTCACCGCCACCAGGAAATCTACCTTCCATGATAAGTGAGACAGGGAGCACAAGGCCAAAGGCTCAAAGGGTGGGCCCGTGAGCCTGTCCAGAACCATGTTGAGATCCCACTGAAGGGCCGGGGACTGGACTTGTGGAAAGAGCCTCTCGAGGCCTCTAAGGAATCTGACCATCCTGTCATGGGAGAACACAGTCTGCCTCTGGATTGGTGGATGAAAGGCTGAAATGGCTGCCAGGTGCACCCTGATAGAGGAGTTCGCCAGGCCCTGGTTCCTTAAATGAAGCAGGTAGTCCAAGATCGATTGCACTGAAGAATGCAAAGGGGAGATGCCCCATTCGGCCATCCAGCGGGAGAACCTCGTCCACTTTGCCAGGTAGGTCTGCCTTATCAAGGGCTTTCTACTCTCGAGGAGGACCTTCTGGATCCCATCCAAACAGGCCTGTTCATCCAGAGTCAGCCATGCCACATCCATGCCATGAGGTGGAGACATGAGGTTGGGGTGCAACAGTCAGCCGTGATCCTGTGACAGCAGGTCCACTAGGTTCAGCAGGGGCCAGGGAGGGATCGCTGACAAGCTTGATAACATCCCAAACCCGTGCTGGTGAGGCCACGCTGGGGCGATAGTAATACCTGCGCCTTGTCCCTCTTGATTTTCGCTAGGACCTTGCTGATGAGTGGAGTCCGAGGGAATGCATACATCAGGCTTCCTGCCCATGGCAGAAGGAAGGCGTCGGAGAGGGAGCTCTTGCCCAGACCCTGTCTGGAGCAAAACCTGTGGCACCTCCCGTTCTGCCTGGTGGTGAACAAATCCACTTGGGGAGTTCCCCACTTCTGGAAGATCATGCCGGCTACCTCAGGGTGGAGCACCACTCATGGTGAGGGGAGAAGTCCCTGGTTAGGTGATCTGCTAGCATGTTCTTGGCACCTGGAAGGTGACACGCTTCTAGATGGATTCCGTAGTTGATGCAGAAGTCCCAGAGATGGACTGCCTCCTGGCAAAGGGCCGAGGATCGCGCTCCGCATTGCCTGTTCATGTGGAACATCGAGGCTGTGTTGTCCATGAGGACTCTACCTGATCTGCCCAACAGGTGAGGTAGGAAGACCGTGCATGCTCTGCATACCACCCTGAGCTCTTTGACATTTATGTGTAGCGTCAATTCCTTTGGAGACCACATACCTTGGGTCTGGAAGGTGCTGAGGTGCACCCTGCAGCCGAGGCATCTGAAACCAACTCAATTGATTGAGGAGTGCTGACAAAAGGAACTCCTTCCAGGACTTACCCGGGGCCACCATTGCAGGGATTCTGATGACCTTCTCCAGGTGGTCCCTGGACTGGGAGTGGATCGTCGCTAGCCGTTGCTGCAGTGGTCGCATCTGGAGCCTGGCATGGCACACCACACATGTACACGCTGCCATGTGACCTAGTATGTGTAGGCAAACCCAGGCTGTGGTCAGGGGAACAGTCCGGTAGGTCACCCTCGAGCATACCCTCAAAACGGGCGCTTGCCCATCTCCTTACTGTGGGTCGAGTCCTGCCTCGGATATAGACAGGGGTTGGGGGCCACAGCACCTCTTGTAGCCCCTGGATCTTTTGTGGGGAGGCTCCTGGTGAGGGTGTCTCCCCTGACTCTGAGGCTACTGTGCCTTAAACTGCTTGCAGGCAGGGCCAGGGACGTACAGGCCCAGCGTTTTTATGGTCGTGCAGTAATCTTTCAGGCCATAGAGCTTAATGTCCGTCTGTTCTGCGAGCAGGGCATGCCTGCCGAAAGAGAGGTCTTGCGTTGACTGCTGAGCCTCCAAGACCAGAAAGGAGCAGCCATTAAGCCCTGCGCAATGAGATGTCCGATGCCATGGTATGGGCGGCAGTATCAGCAACGTTTGATGCCGCCTGGAGAGCTGCTCTGGCTGCAGCCAAGCCCTCTACCAGGATTACCCGGAAAACCTTCCTAGAAGCCTCAGGAAGGGCGCTCTTGAACTTGGTTGTGGCCTGCCACATGTTAAAATCATAGCGGCCTACTAAGGCCTGATGGTTGGCCGCCCGCAACTGTAGACTGGAGGGCTAATAAACTTTATGCCCAAACGAGTCTAGTCTCCTTGAGTCTTTATTCGTAGGGGTAGCCCCCCGGTTGACCCTGTCTCTCCCTGTGGTTGACCACCTCTACCACTAAGGAATTGGGAACTGGGTGGGTATAAAGGTACTCGTGGCCCTTGGATGGCACAAAGTACTTGGGCGCTGCCCTCTTGGAGATCTGAGGCAATGGGGTGGGCGCTGTGCCAGAGGGCATTTGTAATTTTAGCAACCCCCTCCTGTAGGGGCAAAGCTACCACGGCTGGGGCCACAGGGCAGAGAACATTAAAGAGGGAGTCTGCGGATTCCTCTAACTCCTCTGCCTGGAGGCCCAGGTTGGTGGCAACCCTCTTTAACAGCTCCTGATGCACCTTAGCATTATCCTGGGGCACTGGTGGACGGGTTCGGTCACAGAGACCCCCTTGGGACTCTCACCTGATGTGCTGAAACTTCCTCTGAGCCCATCTTCCCTGATGACTTGGGACTCCAGAACCTTGTGAGCCAGACAACGCTAGTCTGCTGCAACACAGACCCAGGTCTGAACCTCACCCCCAAAGCTGCAGGCTTTAACTGAAAACCACTCAGCAAGTTACCTATCTCCAGCACCCAGACACCCAGCTCCCAATGGGATCCAAACACCAAATAAATCTGTTTTACTCTGTATAAAGCTTATACAGGGTAAACTCATAAATTGTCCTCTCTCTATAACACTGATAGAGAGAGATGCACAGCTGTTTGCTCCCCCAGGTATTACTTACTTACTCTGGGTTTACTAACAAACAAAAGTGATTTTATTAAGTATAAAAGGACTTAAATGGTTTCAAGTAATAACAGACAGAACAAAGTAAGTTACCAAGCAAAATAAAACAACTCGCAAGTCTAAGCCTAATACATTTAAGAAACTCAATATAGGTAAATCTCACCCTCAGAGATGTTCCAATAAGCTTTTACAGACTAGACTCTTAGTCTGGGCCCAATCCTTTCCCCGGTACAGTTCTTGTTAGTTCCAGCTCAGGTGGTAACTAGGGGATTTCTCATGACTGCAGCCCCCTTTGTTCTGTTCCACCCCCTTTTATAGCTTTGGCACAAGGCATGAATCTTTTGCCTCTCTGGGTCTCCACCCCTCCTTCTAAATGGAAAAGCACCGGGTTTAAAATGGATTCCAGTACCAGGTGACATAATCACATATCCTTTAAGACTTCATTACTCACTGGCTGGCACCCATGTATACAGGAAGGCTTACAAGTAAACAGAGCCATTTACCACCAATTGTCCTAGTTAATGGCCCACACTTTGCATAGTTACAATAGGACTTCAGAGTAATACTTCATATTTCTAGCTTCAGATACAAGAATGATACATTCATACAAATAGGATGAACACACTCAGTAGATTATAAGCTTTGAAACAATACCTTACAGGAAACCTTTTGCATAAAGCATATTCCAGTTACATTATATTTACACTCAGAAGCATATTTCCATAAAGATATGGAGTGCAACGTCACAGCCCCACTATGGCCTCATCTGGCAACGAGAAGGAGGAAGCCGGTACCAAGGCATCCTCCGCCACCATAGGTGATCTGGCGGCTTGCTTGCCCACTTCCTCCTATGCCTGCGGGGTGCCTGCAGTTGAGGCCTCTTGGGCTGGAGTGGGGTGGGAGAGGGCATTAGCCGGTCTCTCGGAAATTCTGGATAGCAAGTGGGCAGCCTGAGAGGCCTGAGTGAACCCCCATGGGTTCCATGGGTACCACTGTGCCAACCACGGAGTCTGAGGCCACGGGCCCAGCTGCAGTGCTGCCAACATAGTCTGCACCATAGAACCTGATCTGCCGCTGGGAACCTTGCTCCAAACCTGAGCCAAAGCCCGAGCAGTCGCTCCCCTGTGACCAAGATGGGGCTGATTGGTGGCTCTGTCCCAGCTGGTACCGGTCACCCCGCCTGGAGTTGGATCTGGCTGACCTCGACCAGCATCTGGCTCAGAGCCTTGGCGACCAGTGATGCTCAGCGGATCCACAACAGCCCCAGGCCAGCGATCTACGCCTCACGCTTAACGAGCGGTACCAGGACATGGAGTGGGATTGGTCACTAGAACGGGCTTGGCATCATGAAGATGTAACTGCATGCAGTGACGCCACCCTGGGGAATCAGTACTGTGGGTCCCTTGACCTGTCCCTGGACCAGTACAGGTGCCATGGAGATTCCAGGTGCTGACTCTGAAACTCCTGCTTGGGGGGGGGGGGGGCAGAGGGAGGGGGAAGAAGGTGTGTGCATCCAGAGGTCTGCGCCCAGTTACGGGTGAGCTGCGCCTCGAGCCTTTCTGCTCTTATCCCAGGTCCCGAGATTGAATGGGGCCATGAAGCTTCTGCCTATCATGGTCAGACGCATCGGCTGCAAGAGGGTGATTGTTGGTGGGACGTCCCCCGTGACAGGGAGCGCTGCCAGAAAGATGGAGACTGTGGGGTCCCAATGCGGGTTTGCCCTTGGACTGGGACCCCGCAGGGGCCGAAGTGGGTGGCACCAGGAGAGACATAATGTCTTGCACCACTTGGAGGGCCTCTAGCATGGGTAGCCGGCAGGGAGTGGGCTGGGCTACACCGCTCGACCGGAGCTGGGGCCCAGGATCCTGAAGGGAGTGAAGTGGCGCCCGAGACTTGTCCTTTCCCTTGTGGGAAGCTGGAGACCTTCCTCACCACATCTTCCTAGGCTTCTTGGCTGGAGCCATGGAAGGAAACCGGTGCCAGCTTGTGGACGGTACCGTTGGGGCACTGTGCACTGAGGTCACGATGCTAGGAGCCAAATCGGAGCACTAATCCGGCATCGGAGTAAGGGCAGACTCCATCAGGAGTGCCTTCAAATGAATGTCACTGTCATAAAAATAAAGGGGAGGGTAACCACTTGTCTGTATACAGTACTATAAAATCCCTCCTGGCCAGAGGCACAAAAATCTCTTACCTGTGAAAGGTTAAGAAGCTCAAGTAACCTGGCTGGCACCTGACCAAAAGGACCACTAAGGGGACAAGATACTTTCAAATCCAGCCTGGGGGCTGGGCGGGGAAGGTTTTCTCTGTTCTGTGTGGCTTTTGCCAGAGACAGAACAAGAAAGCAAGCACTCCAATTCCTTAGTAAGTATTTAGCAAGGAAATGTGTTAGATTATCCATTGTTTTGGCTTGTGATTTTCTCTGTGCTGAGAGGAAGGTGTATTCCTGTTTTTTCTTTTTGTAGCTTTAAGGTTTTGCCTAGAGGGAAATTCTCTGTGTTTTGAATCTAATTGCCCTGTGAGATTATCTCCCATTCTAATTTCACAGAGGTGCTTCTTTTACTGTTTTTCTTTCTAATAAAGTTCTGGGTTTTTTAAGAATCTGATTGTTTTTTTTAGTGTCCTAAAAATCCCAAGGCTGGTCTGTGCTCATCTTGTTTATTCTCAAGCCTCCCCAGGAAAGGGGGGTGTAGGGCTTGGGGGGATATTTTGGGGGAATAGGACTCCAAGTGGTCCCTTCCCTGATTCTTTGTTAAATCACTTGGTGGTGGCAGCGTTTACCTAATCCACAGTACAAGGGAGAATTTGTGCCTTGGGGAAGGTTTAACCTAAGATGGTAGAAATAATCTTAGGGGGTCTTTCATGTGGGTCCCCACATCTGTACCCTAAAGTTCAGAGTGGGGAGGGAACCCTGACAGTCACATTCCTTCTTTGTCCTGGGCTTGAAGGACTTACAGATTTTGCACTTATCACTAATGTGACCTTCCCCCAAGCACCGTAAACAACTATTATGTGGATCGCTAATGGGCATGGGCCTTTCACACCGATTGAAGGATTTAAAGCCTGGGGACTGGGGCATGCCCCATCCCAAGGCAAAGTCCCTTTAGGGACCGACTAAGTCTCTAACTTAACAAAGAGGTTGAACTAAACTAGAGGGAAACTATATACAGTAATATTTGCAAGAGGCAAATGAGTTTGAACAAACAAAAAGCAACAGCTCTAGCTGAAGCAGCACCAGTTCCATGCACTGTCACTGCGGCAAGAAGGAACTGAGGGTGGAGGGGGCCGGCGGCACCCTATATGCTGTGGCATACATGTGCCATTCCAGGGGGTGCCAGAGCCGGTCTCCTATGGATACTGCTGAGGGAAAAACTTCCGGCACCGGTGCATGTGGCGAGCACACACACGTAGGTTGAATGGACATGAGCAATCACTCGAAGAAGAATCATGGCTGAATTGTCCTAGGTGCAATGACATTTATTTCAGCAGTAGAAATAGTTCCAGATTATTGTTTTGTGGAGAATATCATGCTGGCTGCATGCCATTTGCCAAGGCAACCCACATATATTCTAGATCTCAAAGGAAACTGAAATGCAGAATCCAGATTTTCTGCCCAGGGTGGGGCTGGGGGATCTGGGTGATTGCTTCCACTCCAACTAAAGCCAAGACCCAGGCTTTCTGCTGAGTGGTCTAAAGGTCTGGGTACTTAGAGCCGTTCAGGCTAGGATGTGAATAGCACGGGAGGCTGCTGGTTTGAATGTTCAGGCTACAAAGGGATAGCACCTCCAGTTCTCAATGCATATAATGGAAGAAAACCGTAGTTAATTTTAGCTCAGAACATATCATTACAACTCCGTATAAGTTTAGTTCAGTATTCTTGTATACTGAAGCAAATGATTCAGGGTGTGTTCTTACAGGGCTCTCTCATGACGATTATGATATTCTTTCAAGCCTGGCTCACCTTTCCTTTTCTATGTGTGTATTTAACCCATTGTTTTTGTTAGATTATGTGAATCATTTTGTATCAGATTTCCTCTACCTTGAGGAGATTACATAAAGAAATCCAGTGCGTGCAGGAGACAGACAGACTAGGGTCTAGTCTTGTAGCATGCTATTTAGGATTGAGAGGGCTTCGGAGACATGACCTTTACCCTGGAAAATGTAAACACCTACAACAGGTTTTTCCAGCCACCAGATTCTGACTGTGCAGGTTGCCCTGATGGCATCTGGGAATTTTCAGAAATACACACAACAGCTACCCCAGTGCAAGACTAGATTTCCTTTACAGAATTCTCATCCTCCAGTTAGAAACATATTTCTACATGCTAAAAAACTGTTTATTTTCATGCTATTTGAAAGGTGAAAGTGAACAGCAGCCATGTCAGAGGCTGGTTAACATAGCTGGATTTCAGTCTCCCATGAAAAGCTATTAATCTCCACAGATGCCTTGTCAGTGGCTCCCACAGTGCTCTCCATGAATTTCTGGTAGTGCATGGGCCAACGTGTTGATCGTCCACGGATGGGTGGTTGGTCACACAGTGCTGGTTTCCTTCATGCATTGACCCTACCTGCCTGAGATCACTTCTCTCTCTGTATACTTGACCTACCACAATAGCTGTGTTCCACTGGAGTAATACAACGGTCGGCCCCAGGGGCAGGCTCAGGAATGAAGGAGACAGGACTTTCACCGGAGGTGGACCTAGACTCTGGAACTCGTGCCCGAAAGAGACAAAAAGGGACCAGGGACCTCACAACCATCAGAACTAAAGTTAAAAATCCATCAGTTTGGCTTAGCTTTCCCTCAACGTTCCTTTGCACAGACACCCAACCCACACAACTCACTCTCACACAGACAAGCAAGCAGGCAACCTACAAACTAATCAAGTTACTTCTCCTAGGAAGACAGAGAGATTGTTATATTCATTTTTAAATACTTGGAAGGGACTCCAATGCTAGAGCGATGGGGACCAGAGAAGTATCTAAGCCAGTGGTGACCAAACTTTTCCTGCCACACCTCCCCTTACCAGTAATGGAATTTGTCCATGCCCCTCCTTCCTCCATACTGCACATTTGGCTCAGCAGAGGAGTTTAGGCTGAAAGTGGAGCTGGGGGCAGAACTGGGGATGGGGAGGAACTTGGGGCAGAGAGGGAATGAGGGCAGAGCTGAGCTGGGGGTGGAGTGGGGCTTGGCTGGGGACAGAGCAGGGGGTGGAGTGGAGCTGGGGGCAGAGCTGGTCTGGGGCAGAGTGGGGTGCTCCTTCCCCGCTCCCTGTGGGTGCTGGTCTAGGCCCCACTGCGCACCCCTGGAACGTTGCTTGGTGCCCCACTAAGCGGGAGCACTCCACAGTTTGTGGACCACTGATCTCAATGGACGGTTTCCAGCTGCAAATTTCGCTGGAAGCAAAAAAATACCCTAAATGCTCAGATGGAAAAATGATAATAGGACAGTAATTACTGTAGGCCCCACAAGGATGTTATGTGCTCATGATTTGGAGGGAAGGGGACCTGCCTAGTGGAGGCCCCCATAATTTACAAGAGGGGTCATCACAGAGTTAAGCTTGCGCAGAAGGTATAACCATGCTGAGTTCCTTCTTTCCTATCTTTTAGGCCTGGCCTTTTTACAACCCGTTTCCAGGCTGCGTTACTATTAACTGACTGAAGTAATTGTCATCAAGTGGGAAACAGTCAGTCATACCATAAGCAATCATGAGAATCACGTTCACAAAAGCATAGTTCCTTTGCTTCATCTATATCCTATGCACCCCTTTCCCAGGCAATGTGAAGTGTTCACATACCACAGTTACCATAAACAGTCTCAAAGTGGGTAGTTGTGTCATTTCATAACAACTGCATCATGCCACTCATATAACATATTCAACGTCTGAGTCTGACTCTTATTAAAATAGCTCCCGTGCTTGGGAAATGCTCCTAAGAGCAGCTACAGTTGTGGTGGAACGAAGGGTTTGTCTGCGTGATCCCTTTTCCGCAATAGTTTCTTCGTCACCGAGATTCTCTTTGTCAGCATTAATGCCAATAACGCGTCCTTGTAAAACAATCCAGTTGTGCTAGGCAGCCCTCTTCAGGCTTTGCAAGCAAATGTAACATCTAAAGGACCGTTTTTCAAGATTCACTTTGCTTTGAATATTAAAACCTAAGGCTCAACATTCCAGCATATCCCTTCTCTTTCCTCCTTCCCCGACCTCATGCATCACCTCTTTTGGTAAGTGCCCATCAGACTGGGGTTCTATCTTCTATAGCAACAGCCAGCCCAGACAAAAGACACATAACATCTGAGAGTCCAGATTAGCAGATACAATAACCCCCTTGGGAAAACATAATGACCTCCCCTACAACCGTGAGTGAGCTCACACGAAGCGAAGCGAGGAAAGCTGCAGCATTCCCTCAAACAACAATAGCCAGTGAAATACAGTTAGGGTTGCCACCTACATAGAGGTGGAAACAGCACAAACCAGAGGACCTCCCTCAGAATTAATCTGCTAGATGAAAGAGAGAAATCCGTTCTCCTCTTTCATCTCCTTTCCCACAAAGATCTCACATGATCTGCTACACAGTACAGGGCAATGCCATCCCCTAGCCACATCTACAGTCATTCATGAGCCTGGTGAACAATGACCTAAATAGAGGAAAGCGTAAATGCAGTTTGAAAAATAGAACAAGCCCACTATTACTGAACAAATATCCAGGAGAATGACACAGGTAGAAACCATCAATTATGTGCACAAGGAAAGGAGAATTGAGTGGAGAAATACACTTCTCCTCAATAACCTTCTGTTGTTGCTGTTGTTGATCCTGGAACCACAAGGATAGAATCTGCCTATTCCACTCATCATGAGCTCGGTAGCTGCTGAACTGCAGAAGTGATAGAGAAGGAAACCTCTCCTGAGATGTACTGGAGCAGGAACTAGTGAGTACAGAAGCTTCTGGACTCAATCCCATTTCTGGAAAGGAAACCATAATCCCAAAAGGTTATTTTCCAGAATCTTATGTTTCCAGTGAGAATCTGTCCCACTTCCAGACTGCGCTGCCCTCAACAGCACACAGACGGATTTCCTCTGGCATATGCTTTGTCTGATGGCTACCTCAACATGCGAGTCTCCATCTTGGTTTGGCCATTAAGGCTCTCTCTGCACCCCAGAGATGGCCATGGCAGGGAACCGTTCAGGAAAATGCTTTTTTAAAAATGATTCCCATTAAAAGGCTTGCGCAATCAGCATAGACAGAGTGGAATTTGTGGAAAGCCGTTTCTATAAATGGCATTTTAAACCATTAGCAAACTGCATTTCCTAACATAGCAGTCCCAGGGCTTCATTTTTGCTAAAAGCACAGTGCAATAAGAGCTTCCTGTCTGTTCCCTTCAGGAACATTAGCAGGGAGATCACAGTTGAAGAACTGAAGCTATTTTTCTATGCTTTGCTTCGGTATTTTTCACCTCTCTTTGTAAAGCCCAACCACTTGGGACAGCTCACATGGAGTAGACAGGATGTGTCCATTTTCTGAGAAGCCATTGCCTTCTGCTGGAACTATTCTGCACAGATGACGATCCAGGTTTACTGGTAGATCCATACATCTGTTTATTTGTTAGATGACAGCACGCTAGCCTCATTCAGATCACAACCTTCTCTGCTACCCAGAAATATAAGGCACCACGAGGACAACCTCCTCAGGAAAGCACTTCCCGTATCTCTGAAACATGTCTGCATTGCCTCACCAGAGCTTGTAAGGCTTTTCAGAAAGCTGGGAGAACAAGATGGTTTTGTTACATAATCTGTCTTTGCAAAGAAACAAATCTAAATGGAGGGTGCAGAGAAGAAGAGAAACATCACGAACACAAGCTGGCAGCCTTAGTGACATTCTTGCCTTATGCAAAGACGCCAAGTAGTGAATGGCCATAGAAATGAAACTACCCTCCCAGCCATGGAGATGCTTGTCAGGATCAGGACTGAGCTGCATTGGAGAGGCAGTGGCGGGGATGTCTTCGCTGCTACTGTTGCTGTACCTGGTCTTTGGATAAACAGACGACTTCTGTTTCCAGTGCTATTCATGCCTACCACGTTCCCATATACACTATTCTCTGAGAATATAATGCAACAGGGCAAGGGGAAGAATCACAAGACATGGATTTTCCACGCTCATGAAAGGTGCCAGATGGTAACACTAAACTCATAGGTAAAAGGAGAAGCTCCATTCCCACTAAACTATTAATTTTTCCAGTGGAGCCAGCTGGTAACAACCATGCTGTCCCGGCTCTACTAGAGCGCCCAGTAAAAACCAAGGGCAGAACTACAAAGGCTGCCTCAAGGCATTCTGAAAGCGAAACCGAAAGGAAATCTGTTTCCTTCCTGTCTGCATTAGCTTGTGAAACAACCCAACCAAGTAAGGTAGCAATGCAACTCCAGAAACGAATCTTTCCAGGACCTCCTTGGGCCTCAGAAAAGTACTTCAGCCGGGGTTAGCAATTCACCCCATTTATCTAATGCAATAACCAATATGGCCAATTCCAAGTGTTTAAAAAACACAAGTCACGGCTACCAAAAATGAGATTGGCAAAAGTGTAACATTTTGAGCCTTGGGGTTCTTTTTTCCTCCATTGGTTTTGGATCTTTTCAGGTTCACATTTTCAAGCTCTTCTCGGCAGCCATGAGGGCTAGAAACGGGGCTTTCCTTATAAAAGGGAACATTTTTGCATAACAACATGACTGTAGGAACTGGGGCTTTGAACACCAAAATATCACAAGAATCCTGATGGAACTGGAGTAACTGCTGTTTCATAGGTCTTATCAGTAACTGTCTCCCCCAAGCAGGCGTGAAGTAACAAATCTAGCTAGCTGGGTAAAAAGTGGAACGCTAGACTTAATCTAATGGCTAGATTACAAGAAACAAATCAGAACTTCCTAAACACGTCAGATGGGTTATTCTGAAAATGAACTGAACTGGGACCAGGATCCTTTACATTCCTTGTCGCTTGCAACTTAACAATGGGGGAGGAGGCAGAAAGAGGGTGGGAGTCAGCCTCTGCCATTAGTCTAACTGGTATTCATTTAACCTCCTCCTGTTTTTATTAGGGGTTCCTGTGAAGCAATGAGAGGCTCCTTCCCTACAAAGCAAAGGAAGCCAGAAGTTCACCTTGAAGAGGTTTCAAAGTATTGGAAGTTCCACTATTATAACGTGTTTGTTTTCCTCTTTGCTGAGTGCACACAACTTACATACAGGATTGCTAAATGAATACTGGTTTGTACACCAAAGCAAAACAACACCCCTCCCCTTCCCCCACTTAAATCACTATTTACAGGAACAGGATATAGGGATATACCTGTTAAAAGAAAAAGGTACGAACTGCTGGGGGGGGAATCCTGGCTCCACTGAAATCAATGGCAAATCTCCCACTGATTGATGCTGATGGAATCAGGATTTCACCTTGATACACAAGGTAAACCTGCGAAGGACGCCGACCTATTGGGAAACTAGGTTTGTGCCACCCCCCGACACCATGCTTAGTCAAGTGGTCTGAACAGGGGAGTGGGAACCAGGAGCTCCTGTCTAGCTCTATTTCAGACACTGAGGTGAGGTCACCCAGCAGGTCATTTGCAGCGTGAGGCACTGAACGCAGGCCTCCTGAGTCCCTTTCCAGGGCTCTATCCACTGGATCAGGCTGCCTCTCCTGACACTCTTAATTTGGAATAAGGTGTTTGTCCACTTTCACAAATCAAGAAAAGTCAGCCCTAGCAGCAGAGACGCTTAGTGGGAGCAGGATCACCTCCTACGCACAAACCCGTCGAAGGTGGCACCACTTTACAAATGTATTTAGACAGCCATAGCTGCTCCCCTTCCATTTTAAAGGCGATCTGGAGTAAGAGGCATAAGAACATAAGAACAGCCATAATGAGTCAGACCAAAGGTCCATTTAGCCCAGTGTCCTGTCTTCCGACAGTCGCCAATGCCATGTGTCCCAGAGGGAATGACTAGAACAGGTCATCATCAAGTGATCCATCCTGTGTCACCCATTCCCAGCTTCTGGCAAACAGAGGTTAGGGACGCCATTGATGGACCTATCCTCCATGAATTTAACTAGCTCTTTTTTGAACCGTTATAGTCTTGGCCTTCACAACATCCTCTGGCAAAGAGTTCCACAGATTGACTGTGCGTTGTGTGAAAAAGATACTTCCTTTTGTTTTAAACCTGCTGCCCATTAATTTCCTTTGGTACCCCCTAGTTCTTGTGTTATGAGGAGTAAATAACACTTCCTTATTTACTTTCTCCACACCAGTCATGATTTCATAGACCGCAATCATATCCCTCTTAGTCGTCTCTTTTCCAAGCTGAAAAGTCCCAGTCTTATTAATCTCTCCTCATACGGAAGCTGTTCTATACCCCTAATAATTTTTGTGGGCCTTTTCTGAACCTTTTTCAATTCCAATATATGGTTTTTGAGATGGGGCGACCACACCTGCATGCAGTATTCAAGATGTGGGCATACCATGGATTTATAAAGAGGCAATATGATATTTTCTGTCTGAGAAATGGCACCAATGCAACGTCACGGGAGTGGGGGGAGACGTTCCATATTTGTTGTTCCTCAGTCTATTAAGGCCATCTAGATTTCAATGCTAAGTAACCTAAACTTCTTCAGTGAGATCCAGCAGGTTGTCTGGACAGTCGGAAAGACTTAGGAGTGAAAAGAAAAGGAGTACTTTTGGCACCTTAGAGACTAACCAATTTATTTGAGCATGAGCAGTGAGCTGTAGCTCACGAAAGCTCATGCTCAAATAAATTGGTTAGTCTCTAAGGTGCCACAAGTACTCCTTTTCTTTTTGCGAATACAGACTAACACGGCTGTTACTCTGAAACTTAGGAGTGACTGTCATTTAAGGAGATTTCCTTGAAAAGAGACTTGCATGTATAATTAGGTGGAAATGCAAGTCTGAAGCCTTAACTCTCCTCCAATCCTGGCTGGCATGAGCTAGGCAAGTTCCAGAGGCACTCTACTTAGTCCAGTGGGAGAGGTGAGGGGAATCCATCTATCCTCAGCTGGAAAGATGGTTGCCCCAGAGGAAATAACATATAAATGGGAAAGTGGTGGCAGAATCCTCTGGGGGACTTCCAAAAGGAACTTAAAGGACCCCTTGTAGGGCAAAGAAAAAAGATCTGTTCTAGAAATATATTTTTTCTATGCCCAAATCTATTCCCCTAAAATAGCAATGCCCACCTAAACAAATGGGAACATTGACAACTAACATGTAGGTTATGAATCTGTTATTCCTCCAACAGGTTTTTGCTACACTTGAACAGTTGACTGCAACGGAGCTGATGGCTGAACTGCTGTATGTCATTCAGTGCCAGTTTTGATCAGTGGAGTTACCCAAGGCAGCAAATCCTCTAGCCAGGGTCTACTCACTGTGGGGAACAGAATCATCATGAAGCCTCCCACAACCCTTAGGACTGCAGAGATCACTGCAGAAGGCACGGGAGGCAGGGCTAGCACAAAGGGGCCAAATATTGGCATAATGCTTAAGGGTGTGAGTGAGACTTTAGCCCAAGGCCATCGCCCCTGCCTAAGCCAATCATTTCCTATGCCTGGACATCAGTGCAACCTCTTGGGAGTTGCCTCTGTTTTTACAGAGCTGTCCTGGAAGAAGGCCAAGATTATCACTCCCTCTCCACAGAGATCTGCAGGAGAAACTCCTCTTTGGTATGCAAGGTTGGGTCCCAGGGACAGGCAAGCAGGGCAGGCAGGATGGTCTGGAGGGCGAGCTCTGTCCTTCAGGATAATCATAGAGAGGTTGGGTCATTGCCTGCCATGACTGTAGTGGGGCTACGTGGTTCAGGTCCCAGGATGTTCCCACCAATTCCTCTAACCCCAGAGCTATTTCCTGGACGGGGGCAAGTGTGGGGCATGCCACAAGAGGAGCCAGTGAATCATCTGAAATTTGAATGAAGCCACCTACTGCTGCGGTGCTAAACCTGTGAGAGAGTAATAAATGCACAGACACCATCCCGGCTAATCTGCTGCTTCACTGCGGAGCACGTAAGCTGGCTGTGCCCATATACACATACAGGCACTGCGGCTTGTTACACAATGGCAGCCCAGATGGGTCCTGACCTTCTGTGCATCTCAGGCAAGTCTGTCCGAACAGGGAAGGGACCAACATTTACTCCCCAGCAACAACCTTCTCCCAGCGTGCTGGGGTCTGCAGGCTGCTAGGCCTTGGGGATCTGTGGGAGCCGTTTAATGGATTTTAGGCAGTTCTATGAATGTCTGAAATAACTCTTCAGTCCCCAGAACAGAGATGGTTTCCAAGTTGTTCTGAATCCCATCCTCCAGAAAGCTACCGTGCCTTTCAGTCTGTACCCCCATACACTGCATCAGGATGTAAAGAGGCTTCATCACTGCAAACGGCACGGACAACCTACCACATTCACAACCACTGACTAGCGACAGAAGAACACCAAGAGGGCTGGAATTAGGGGATCTGATCAGATCCACCTCCCATCTCTGCAGCCACCGCCCTCCTCAAAGACACTCTTCTAGAGTACAAAGTTCACTTGGCGTAGGCAACCTTGTGGGAGTGTTGCTGAGTTACCCCTACAAGCCAGCCAGCACTCACCCTCCCCTCCACTCTCCTCTCATTTCTGCCACATGACTCAGCCAAAGCACTGCTGGTTCTGGGTTCTCTGGGGTCAGGCTCACCTATGGAAAAGCAAAAACGAAATGAACTCCATGTGCTGAGTTCAGCACAGAAGTGTCTCAATCCCCTTCCCTCCTCAGCCTGCACCCTTATCTCATCTGAATTCTTTCCCCATGTCACTGAGACTCTGGACTCTAACATTCCATCCTGCAGCGTCCCAGAGACACAGACCCATCCTTTTGCCCCCTTTAGCTTTTTCACACTGGCAGTGAATGAAGGGGCAAAGGACACGTGGCCATTCAGAAATTCTGCACAGAAGCCCATGTAAGGGCTCTCCATCTACCAGATTGCAAGGCAGACTTTGATGGCATCTATTTAGTGCCTTAAGGAGTCAGATTTTTATCATAAAATATCTATACAATGACATAATTAAAGTGTTGACAGTTTAATATGTCCGTTTTCTACAGTATATTCACTGACCTTTGCTTAACCGTTGTGTCATTCTTTCACCACTCCTGAACTGGGCTGCAAAACCCCACATGTACTGTAAGCATTTCATATGACAAGTGGGCCTACACATTCACCACCTTTATCATCTTATACAGGATTTAGCTGGGTCTCTAGAAACAAGCCCAAAACGATTTCTGATCTTGCTGGTTAACATCCTGTAGTATTATCTTCAGAACCAGGCACCTTTGCTCGTCACTTACTCTTTTCCTTATCAGGACTATAGAAATCCCCAGTGAACTGGCATTAAAGAAGACTTCAAAACAAACCTCTCTATCTGCACATGTCTGTTAACAACAACAAAAATGCTTACCTCTTGTGTATCCATCCAATGTGCCTTCTCAGTTTGCCATAGAGTGGTTGATTCCACCCTCTCCACTTCATTGTAAATTCTCTCCTGTGAAGTAGTCAGAAATAATTTATTTCTTTGCAGAGAGAGGGGTTTTAAAGTTAAAAATCAATAAAGGGTGCCTCTGTTCAGTGAAAAGTGGCAACTGAAATATACTATCCAGTGAAACCTACTGACATGTACTTATTCCTTCTGCTCCCGACATCTAACCTAAGCTAGGCTGTCACACTACTGTCAGCATGGGAAGCAGTTCCTCTGCACCAGTCATCTCTCTCATTATCTTCAGACACCCCCTCTCCTCTTGTGCCAAACTTCATTCCATCATCCCTCTAGTTCCTGGACAGTCAGCCAATATAGGCTGCCCAAGTCCTGTTCTAGCAGAATCTCTCTACTTCTGATGCACTGTAATCTGTCAGAGGTCTTCCATGAAGCACCAGTTAGTAAAGCTTGATCCTTTTGTTTCTTTCCTGTTTAAGCCACATTTTCACTGCCCCAGTGTTTCAGAGTTAGCTAGACACATCTGTGTCCAACATGGATGGAGAGCAGGGCAATCTATCCACCCAAGAGGTTTTACTGTCGTCGTGTTCTCAGGTTGGTGAAGCAAACGGCTTTGCTGCTAGGTTTCAGCTGAACTCAGTAACAAAGTGACATCTCCACAGTAATCAAACAAGAAGGTTTCTTCCTGTGAGGTTCTTAAGATCAAAACAAAGATGCTCCGATTTCAGGACGACAAGGCAGCAAAGAGGGAAGTGGGTTCTGTGGACTCCATGGGCAGAATGTTTCCTTGCTGATGGGAACAAAAGGCTGCCTCTGGTAGAAAAGTTCTCTCTTTCCCTTCCGTCTCATTAAACTCTCCTGTCAACTTTTTTCTTTAACTTCCCTTCCAGCTGTCGTACCTTCTGCAACTATACATCGCCACACTGCTTTAATAAGGATTTAGCCCTCAGAACAGATTAAGTAGCATCATGTATCAGATAAGGAGGACAAAAAAAGGGGGCGGGGGCATAGAAACCTCTTGCGAGCAACACTGCATCCAGAAGGGAGAAGAGCAACGCACACAATAAAAAAGCCAAGAAAAAGAATTAAGCAAACATAGTTACCAGTAAAAAGAAAAGGAGTACTTGTGGCACCTTAGGGACTAACAAATTTATTTGAGCATAAGCTTTCGTGAGCTACAGCCTACTTCTGAGCTTATGCTCAAATAAATTTGTTAGTCCCTAAGGTGCCACAAGTACTCCTTTTCTTTTTGGGAATACAGACTAACACGGCTGCTACTCTGAAACCAATAGTTACCAGTGAGCATATCAAAGGCACCAGGCAGACTTAACCAATATCTATTATTTGAGGAACTGTCTTTTAAGGATGTATAGTGCACATTTAATGCAAAAAGCTCTTCCTTTCTCTAATTATTAATTCACATTACAGTAGCACCTAGAGGCCACAGCCACAACTGGGGTCCCATTACACTAGCTGCTGTACAAAAACATGGAATGAGGCAGTCCCTGTCACAATCTGACAATCTACATGCACAAAACAGACAAAGGTCAGAAGGGAGAGACAGGCACCAAGAGGGGAAGAGGCTTGCCCTAGCTCACACAGCAGGTCAGTGACAGAGTCCGGAACAGAATCCAGGGCCTTACTGAAATCAATAGCAAAATGCCCATTGACTTCAATAGGGCCAAGATTTCACCGCGGGCCTCCCGATTCCCAGTCCAGGGACCGGTTCCCTACACCTTGCTCCTCTCCGTCTTCCATCAGCAAAGCACCAGCAGTGGAGCTCAAGGGTTCTGTCACAGCAAATGCATCATGAAGTACTATCAACTCCTTTTACCCCAAGAGCTGGGATTTAGCTTATGCCTTAGTAACCATGATCGCTAGCAGTGGAAAAACTTGCATACAATTTTCTCACTGTACTTATCAAGAAGGCCATATGGCTATACATACAGGTATGTGTAAAACAGTGCCCATCACTACAGCAGCAAGACTTCCCTGCTTCTCCAAAAAGTTTATCACCCACATCGCACATATTAAATGAAACTAAAATACACCCATGAGACTCTTTACTACGACCTTGGAGAGCGAACAAACCCTGCCCACCAGGGAAAGTATGTTCTACAGCCAAGGGCTCTCTGCCGACAGAATTCTAGGAACAGTTGCAGAGTGTTATCTGATGAACTGATAACGGAAGCATCCCCCAAGCCGATCTCTGCATTAGCACTACAACGACCCTATAATGTATTGCAAACCATTACAGAAATCCACTTTTATTATAAGGGGGCAGGGGCAGTAGTACAATATAGCTAAGGCTGAGACAAGCTAATATCTTCATAATCTAATCAAATGATGTAATTTAAAACACAACTATGAGCAGTGGGAGAAAAGAGAGGATTTTCCTGAATACCCTAGTGCATTAGACTGGGAGTCAGATGGGGTAGAGACTACTCACAGCTCTGCCACTCACTCTCTGCATCACGTGCCAAGTCACTTAGCCTCTCTGTTCCTGAGTTTTGCCATCTGTAAAATGGAAATAATAAAGCTTACCTTGTACTGTACGAGCTCTATGGATGAAAACTGCCATGATATACAAGTGGTAGGTATCAGTATTATCCTTCCTGAATCAGCTCTCTCTACAAATTTGTGACTCCCGCAAACTCACCCATTTAAGCCTCTGAGCCCTTCAGTACACAACGCAGTTTACAGAAGGCCTTAAATCTGCCCGATTGTCAGTAATTATCCACGTGGCTCATGAAACATTGGATAAAACAATGCATTAACCGGAACCTGGACAGATCATTATTAGAAAATTAACATCACAGTTAAAATGATTAGCAACTAATTCTACAAATAAAGAACAGACAGACAGAGGGGCAGCTAAGGCAACAAAGTTCATTCCAGTCATTTAAGGACCCCTGTTGCTTTATTGCTTCTTATAGACAGGCTCCATCACTTGCTACAGCTTAACACTTCCAAAAGAAACATTTTACATGCTAGCAGTAGTGTTGTTGCAGCCATGGTGATCCCAGGATATTAGGACCAACTTCTGTTGAACAAGACAAAGTGACCTGAAGAAGAGCTCTCTCTAGCTCCAAAGCTTGTCTCTTTCACCCACAGTTGTTCTAATAACAGGTATTACCTCACCCACCTTGTCTCATTTTACGTTAGTTGCTTGAAAAGTAGAGTCGTTAGGGCTCTGACCTTACTGAAAGAATAAAATCAAAGGTGTGTTTTAAAAATGGAGTTAGCTACATGAGCGTATAATCTGTAGTTTCTTCCTCAACTTTGCCGTTGAAGTCAACCCCAGGCAGGAATTACAGGGGGTTCACCTCAACCAGCTCTTTCAAGGTAGAAGCTACGTGTGCCTTGTCTCCACTAGGATTGTGCATTGGGAGAGCTAACTCAGGACAGTTATCTCTGTGTATAAATCTCTGTGTATAAATCACACTGTTGTGCAGGAAAGACACAGCCTAGAACTCTCTCACTTTGACTCCCATTCTGAAGGGGGATAATGTCTTAATTTTGCCCATAAAAACAAGATGGGTTACACAGACAGAGCACACACACACACTAAAGAACAACATCTATTCCTGCTTTTGGACAGGGACAGCCTTCATCTTCCTAATCTCACCACTCACCATGGAGAAGAAAGAAAATCTCCAGCCTGACCACACACCCCACAAGCCCTTCCATTGTCCATGGACACATTCCCATTGTTTTTTTTCTGCTCTCTGCTGGGACTTGACTGGTTACTCACCAATGACAGCCACACATGGCAAGGAGCTGGCTTCAGCCCCTTTACTCTGAGACACAGGGTGGCCTATATTTTTGGCTAAGATAGCGCACCTTTACCCAGGGTGCAGTATTCTGGTTGCAGTACAGATTGCCAGCAGAGAGAAATAAGGAGGGACAGGACAATGGAGAAGGGAGGATTGCCAATAAAATCCAACAGTCAGTACTTGAGCTCAGAGCAGAGCTGCTGGGAAGAGTTGTTTGCGGTAGTACGGATACGGCACAACATGCCTATGATACAGTTCCAGGTCTGATATAGACCCTGTCTAGGCTAGGAAAATGGCTGACATTTTAAAACTGTTAGCTAAGTGCTTTAATTAACATAGTTTAAAAACATCACTTAGGCTTTGTCTACATGAGCACTTCTGCTGGCAAAATTTGTCTGTCGGGGGTGTGAAAAAAACCCACACCGCCAACCAACATGTTTCATTGACAGAAGCACCGGTGTGGACAGCCCTATGTTGGCGGGAGATGCTCTCCTGTCGACATCGCTACCGCCGCTCATTGGGGATGGTTGAATTATGCCTGGCAGAAGAGAGCTCTCCGGCCAGGAGAGCGGCTACACGGGAGACCTTACAGCGGTGCAGCTGCAGCAGTACAGCTGTGCCGCTACAAGGTCCGTAGTGTAGACATAGCCTTAGTTTTAAGACTGGATTTAACACCTATGTGTGTGTAAGCTAGGCATGGTCACCTCTAAACCTGGGGGAATACTTCCCTTCTCTCACCCTGCATAAAAGTGTTGTCTATTCAGACTGTGAACTCAAGGCAGGGCCTGTCACCTACAATGTGTATGGAGCTCTATCAGGGCCTCTAAGCGCTCATATAAGACAATAAAACAATAGATATGTTTTGGACAAAAGCAGCAGCCACTAAGGGTTTGTCTATGCTGGAAAATTTTCGTGGTATAAGTTAAGGCGTCAGTTTATGGTTATACCAGTGTAAGCCCATGTAGATGTTCTTATTCCAGAATTAGGGTGCCTTTTTTGGGTTAGTTTATGTTGCTTAGTCAGGGGGTTAAGCTAAACCAAGAAGAGCCTCTCATTCTGGAATATAAGTACCTGCACAGGGAGTTATAGTGGTATAACTATACCACGTAACTGGAAACATTTCCTGTGTAGGCAAGCCCTAACAAGCACTTGGCGAATATCCAGGGTAGTGCTTTCACCCTAACATTGGCTTGGCAGTGGCTGCTGCTCATCGTGAGCCTCTCCATAAGGCAAAAACCACAGCTAGTGAGGCATCCTAAAGGTCAAGAAACCCAGAATCTGTTCTGAGGACTGAGAGAAGGGATTATGTGTGCCAGAGAAGCCACATTAATTTGTTTTTCCTTGGTTATTTGTTCAATTTGCAGAGAACCAGAACAGGGCACAGGGTACCATTTCTTTTGGGAATAAAAGCTTCTCCTTAGGAAGATTCTAGCATCTTAGCTTCTGAAATTCTGCTTTTCAGTGTTTCATCCATTTTTGCTAATACAAAAATACGGTAGTTTCTGAAGTAACCACAACAATAATTATTTTGCTTCTCAATTTGCTATTTACTGCATTTTTAATTCTCTCTGCCAGCAGGGCCTTGAATTGGAGGCTTTGGTGACTAACTTATGTCATATTTCAGAAAAAATATACCTTCCCCCACTCAAATTTCAGACCAATTATATTTTGTAGCAGCCCTCAAAAGTTAAGTTGAACACTTGCAACTTACTAACCAAGTCATGAAACCTGCGTTATTCAACAAAATGAATAGGACTGAGCATTGTTCTCATCAAGGGCAACATCCCCCTACATAAGGATGATGACAAAGTGCTTTGCTTCCGTTCTCTACATGCCAGTAGGAGATCATGTCATTTACTAACAACCAGCTTATTTGTGCACAGGAAAACTTATTCACAGTATGTTTAATTAAAGGTCTACATGACAATAAAAAAGGCATACATTATTTTATACTAAAAGAATAAAGATTTTTATTAAGCATTGTAAGTTGCATTCAATAGCCTTCAAATACACCACACCACAATCCATCTACAACCAATCAAACCCAACAGTAGTTCATTCTTGCACAATCCATGAGTTGGGGCAGAACTCCCTTCAACTTACATTAAGATACCTACTTAGCTCTTGCGGGCAGGGAATGGGGAATTACACCTCATTTCTGATCACTAATGTGTGATGAAGAGCATCAGGAGAATTATATGAAAACGAATATAAAGAAATGATTCTGATTTTGAAGTACATTAAGTTTGGAAACACTAACAAAAACATCAAAATGATACAGGTATATTTGCTTATACTAAATTCTTGATGGGAAAGTTCTCAAGAACAAGCCATTTGTTTCCTGCTACAGAAGGGGGTATTTTTTGAAGATCAAAGCTTTTTTTGTTTTTTTTGTTTTTCACAGAATTTCATATTTGCTAATATGAAGGCATAAAACAGCAACAGAGAACAATAATGCATACAGCAATGAGTACACCAGGGTAACGTTGATATTCAAAAAACGGCTAGATAATTTTTTTTTTAAAGTTTTAGAATAAATGCAACAGAGGTCAATAATCACAAAATTTTAAGGTTAGAGCAAGATCAGTCAATGACTAAACATAGTTAACATCTTTTATAGGACTATTACTGATTATTAGCTTTTTGTTTTGCAAATGGGCACAGTACTTGTAAGAATGGAAGAAAGAGGACAATAACATGCATAATATTAACTACACACTTTAAAAATCATGAACCATGCAGAAGTTTAGCTCAAATAGTAGTACTAATGGTCTACGTCTGATTCAAAACCACATAGTTCATTGATCACGGATGCATGGTATTAGTCACAAAAAGTTTCAGAACACATTGTGTTTATTTTGAAAGGTCATTTGTATCTTCTATGATTTCAAGTTTATCTCCATTTAACTTTCTTGTAAAGTATGTATGATGTATATTTAAAATCAGCAGAACTGCAATATTACTCTATAATTTTTAGTTTCGATAGTTTGCACATTTTAAACACAAAAGAACCACATCAACAGTGATGAAATTTGAGAAAGAAAAACTGTGGTTGTGCCTTTTTTCCCCCAAAATCATGAAATCAAAGCCTTAAAGAAAGCTTTATTGTGACACAGTAATGCAAAATCAAATATAATGGCATACATATGGTGCCAAGTACTAAAAATTATATTTTAAGCTATATATACTTAAAGACTGCCAAAATTTGTTTTCCTTATATTTCAAGAAACAAAACTACAAGCTTTTGTCATAACCAGTTTAAACTTTATGTATACTTCATTTTAAGTGCGGGAGTCAAATGCTCTTCATTCTCTTTCTTTTTTGTTTTATTGTAGCATTTTGACTACAACTGGTTAAAACTAAAAATGTGTTGTTTAAATCTCTGACATCAAAGAGGGATCCGAATTTCCAAAGTCCTCATTTTTCTCTTACGGAAAGGAAAAAATGTACGTAACTGTAGGCTCTCTTTCTTTCCAGATATTCCTAATCCTGACCCTTCCCAACATCCTTCACCCTCTATAAAAAATAAGTTTACTCTTCTTTTTTTAAGACAGCAGCCTCAAGAGTATCATCTTTATGGCAAACACTGTCTGCATTTAGTGCATTTAAGTGAGGATTTGTATTGCACATTTTAGAGTCATTACTCAAGGCACTTTCAGACTGGTTGGAACCCCGGACGTCTCCTGTATTCCCATTCATCTGGGAAGCTGGCTTCTCCTCATTCACTACTCCATTTTCAGCCAGGGATCCATCTGAAGACACAATTGAGGATTTAGATTCCTCTGATTTTGACTTAAGTTCTTTGGCCACTTCTTCTGCTGAAGCAGCATAAGGAGGTTTGCCCTATTTTAAAAAAAGAGAAGACATTATTAAAGAAGCTACCATTGTATATTTGTAACTGATTATCTTGACACCACTTCCGATAGCGTGCTGCAGAACACAGACAGAAGTATTACATGTTAACTTGGAATATTCCAAACATGATCTACTGTTGTAACAAGGGTTTGCATACCATACTAAATTCCCAGATTAGCACGGATTTAAAGACTGAACATATCAATCTACAGACATGGAAAATTTACCTCACTGTGGAAGGGGTGCACAAGGTCAAACAACGCATCTAATGCCAATTTCATCTTTGGGGAACAATAGACAATATATCTGGGCTTCCCCTGGCTTATGCAGTCAAGAAACCAACTTTTTTTTTTTTTCCCTCAGTTAACCAGTTACAGAATTAGCTTTTTATGACCAAGAGCCAAAAATGGCAGAGCTGGCTACCATAATTATGATTACCATAATTCAAAGAATTTCAGTCCTTAAAGGAAAATTAATGTGAACACCTTTTAGCTCAGCCCAGTTTTCTGACATGCCCGTGGGAAGTTGCACTTTGCACCAGGTGCAATAATTACACTGTTTAGACTGTACAATTAAGTAAACAAGAGTCAGGAAATGCCAAAATTAAGATTCAGCACATGATGTTAACTCTGTGTCCTCATTTGCACGCAGTGTAGTCTAATGATATGATTACATACTGTTTCTCAGATACAATATAAAACATTTTTAACAAAGGTACAAGTAGTGTCATGTAATACCATGTACTGTGCATATGTATGAGAGAGCCCATGAAAGTGACTTATATTCAAAATGCACAATAAATACTCAGAAAACATACCACAGATGAAATAAAGCCATAAAGCTAATATTGAAAATGTAGACTTACAGGGCTTGAGAATTAAAACTACATTTAACTTTTCATCAGTTGCAATAATAAATCATACAATTCCAAAACACACAACAATCAACATCGTTGTTTCTTTTTAATTTAGATTGCTAAGTGACAACTTATCACATTGTTACAAACACAAAACACTTAAGGCTTGTATACATGTACATGCTCCAGCTTGTGGCAAGATGGAGCATAAATCTACCCTTAGTAGTTTTAGTAGCTTGCCAGGCACTAAATGTCCATGTGGACCCTGCTAAAGCACACTAGCTGTTCTCCCCAGTGTCCTCAGATAAAGGAGTAGATTAAAGCAAAAAAGCAAAGAAATGAATACATTAAGGACATGGTGTAAATCTTACAATTTCACAACAACAATCTTAACTGTAACCATGGGAAATATTAGTTAAGGTATTTCTGAATTGCTGGGTTTTTTTGTTTTGGTAAAATATTCAAATTGCTGTCCCTCTGTATTAGTGTTGCATAGGTGGCTTGCTAGGAAAGTGTATAATATCAATATGAAGCATTTGAGGCTGATCAATATTGTGGCACCAGTGCTCACATATTCTTTTTAGGTGTCCTATTCAGGTTGTTTTTTGCTGTGTTAATATTTTGAAACTACTAAGAAAGCACAGCATATATTCTGAGTCAGAGTTAAGGGTGTTATCCTGTGACAAAATATATATTTCTTTATACGTCGTAAGAACATATTAATTATAGACCAGCCACTTGTCCCCTCCACTCCTGCTGAGTAGCACCTTACTTTACAAGTCGTCTCAATGAAGTCATTGAAACTCTTTGAGGGTTAAGATGCTACTTATTCTGGGTACTTGCTCTGCTTTGTGCTGTCTGTTTGCTCTAACCTTCCCCCTCCTCTCTTAGGGCTTGTCTACACTACCTGAAGCATCAGCAGGCAGCGATCGATCCAGCAGGGGTCGATTTATCATGTCTAGTACAGACGCGATAATCGACCGCTGAGCGCTCTCCCACCGACTCAGTTCTCCACCAGAATGAGACACACAAGCGGAGTTGACGGGAGTGCGTCAGCTGTCAACTTACTGCAGTGAAGACACCATGGAAAGTAGATCTAAGTACGTCGACTTCAGCTATGCTATTCATGTAGCGGAAGTTGTGTATCTTAGATCGACCCCAAGCGGTAGTGTACACAAGCCCGCAGTCTTCACATCTCAGCTTCACTGCACACCTGCCCCCTTACCCTCTGCTCCCCTGCCCTGTTCCTATCCCCTTTTTTCTTTTTCTTTTCATTTAGCTGAACCCCTCCTAACTATACCTACCCCTCAAAAAATAACTGGAACTAACATGACATTTGCAGCCATCACATTGTTCATTCTGCTTGCGTGTGCTACCTCTTTCCCCATCCTGTGTCCGACTTGTCTACTTAGACTGTAAAGTCTTAGGGGTAGGGACCACCTACTACAGTATTTGTGTGGTGCCTAGTACAATGCGGCTCCATTCTTGGTTGGCCCTTACACACTACCATAATAAACATAATTAATGACAAGGAAGAGTATCAAAATCTGGCCGTATATCTGCAGTGGAAGATTTACAATATTCATTTCCTTACAATATCCATTTCCTTGCTTTTAAGTGCTGTCTGATACCCAAAGACTGAAATACCATGGAGACTGGTCTACCCTCTCAATCTCAAAGGTACTCCCTGTGAAAGAGACTTATGACTCTAGCAAACTTGTACTGCTGTGCACATACTATATTGGTTCTATGGGTAAACAGAGGCCCCCTGTTTCCAGGCCTGTGAATTCAATACAGAATTCCAGCAGAATACTTTACACTGGGGTGCTGGTAATGAGAATTAAAGCTTTAAAAATACAGAAATTAACACCAGATACACATACACACTGAAATTTAGATCCATTTCCACAGACGTTGACAAGGAAGATAGGATGCAATAACTACAAAGAAGTAAATAGAACAAGCTTGAATCTTTACATCCAGAAAACACTGAGTTTTACTTGAAATTAAGAGTTCCCTCATCTCTCACAAGAGAGCACTCCTCTCGCTGTTAGCACCCCACCCCGCCAACTCCTATCTGCTCCTATCCATGTGACACAATGCAGAGCCACATGATACATTTATCATGTACTTTTATCCACATCGTCTACTAGCTGCCCACTAATCCATCTCCCCTGGGACTCATTTAACTTGCAAAAGTGCTGAGCAGCTGGAATAAAAGACTGAACAAAACTGGGGGAAATGTGAAGCTGAAACAAATTGGCATTATATGTGTAATGCCCATATGCTTCAGTTACACGGTTTCAAAGAACCATGGAAAAGGTAGAAGCTATGATTTATGGACTCTTTGTACCATTACCAAAAGATGGGACTGTGTAACCACATGGCACAGAGGTTGTTCCATAATTTCCTATTAATATTTACAGTGATTACTCTAGAGGTAGAATCCTAGCACTACCTGTTGGTTTGGTTTTTTTTTTTGTTTTTTGTTTTTTTTAAAGGAATTGAGGGGCCAGAATGAAAGTGAACAAAAACTGGGGGAGTTGGCCGTGGGGAATATAAAATACCAATTTGTTTCAACTTCATATTTCTCCTTAGTGTTTGCTCACTGATTTCAGTTAAGGTCCCACATCCCTCCCCTACAGCTGATCAGGATTGTCCATATGGGACCCATATTCTTCATTGCAGGGTGCATTTTTCTCCTCTAATCAGATAACTAAAGCTTGCTTCTGAATGAGATGGAACAACACTGGGAGAACTGTCATCACTGTCCATATGGTTTATTGTTTCAGTGACCAGTATATACCATGGTAGCTACAAGAAGCACTCTATCCTGCCCTTCTCCCAAGAGCTGTCAGCAGCAAGTCCTGCTGGCCTAGGGAGCCTGTGACCACACTAGCCTGTAAACCAGAGTTATGGAAGTAAATCACACCACTTTATTACCTGAATTGCTCCCTGGTTTTTATAACCTCTCCCATAGTACCTTCCACCTCTTCCAAATGTTCTTATCACTGGAGTGGAAATAACTCCTCTAGGACGCCTATGTGTATTAAAGAAAAACAAACAACAAATGCATTTAAATTTTGTTTAAAAATACCTTAAACTAAATAGAATAAAGGGTTTTTTTGCTAATGCCATCTAATTATTATAGAAAAGTTTCACTCCCTCCCCATCCCAAGAAACAACCTGATTAATCATTCAGTGTTTTAAGATTTTTACTACTTGTGAGAGTGCAAAGTCTATGATTTGTGTTTCTAAAATCTTGTTTTCCTAGCAATAAAATGGCTATTTCACAATTTCACTTCAGAACAAGCAATGGAGAAGTACTTTCAAACTCTATGGAAATGCTTTAAATTCTTATCTAGTTATCCTTAAAATTCCTTTAAAATACGTATCAAATTTTCCATCAGTGGCTAGCATACATACTAAAAGCCTGGCAAAAGACAGCCATTCTGGACTATTTATTTATATTCATAAGACCATTCTTTCCACTGAATAATACTTCCCACCCACAATGTGCAAATATGATTCAACAATGCAAAGCTACTGCAATATTAAAGCTGGTCAGTGATTTAAGTGCTTATGAAATGGAAGGAGTGGCTTGAACCATGCCTAGTCCAGGCAGACACCGTACAAGCTTATCAACACAGTTCTGCTACACTCTCTTAATTATGACTTATCGTTTTGGAACACTCTTGAGCAGAGCTCCAGTCACACCAAATCATATAGCAGGGTTTCAAGTTATCTAAATGAGGATTAGATGAGAGCCCACAGATTTTAATTTGCCCTTCATTACAAATTTTGAACCCAGGTTCCAGGGGTGGAAGACCCACCTACAACCCACATTTATGCTTTACAGTAAGCAATTACATAAAAAAACCTTAATGTACTCTACCGCGATGTCAGGACTTTCATTTTCAGTATTGGAATCTAACAGCAACAGGACTGCTCCTGACTTTACTCCAAGTACATATATCAAAACCAATGGGCCAGAGCCTTAGGCCTGGCCCAGAACAGGAATGAGAAATAGGATAGCCAAGTCAGGTCCACAGGAGCAACTTAGAATCAAAGAATTATAGGGTTAGAAGGGACCACAAGGGTCATCTTGCCAAGATGCAGCATCTGCTGGGTCTAACTCATCTGAGACAGATGGCTTTCTAAGCCTCCTTTAGAAAACCTCCAGCGAAGGAGCTTCCACAATGTCCCTAGTAGGTTAGAGCAGTCTCAGGGCTGTTCTATGCTGTGCTGGCTGCACCAGCCCCCACTGAGCCATTCCAGCAGCTAGTGATTTCTGCAGCTCGGCATCCATGCCTCCTTTCCCGCATAGCTGGCTCTACACAACCTGAGGATTCCCCTATGCCAGGAGGGTCTCAAAGTAGCTGATTTTGCTAGCTTTAAGGCTGCTTTGTGCTGCCAGAGTGGGACAAAGCAGTCAAAGGAGGAGCCAAGTTCCGATCCAATGTTTCCACTTATTCCACTCCTACAATTTGTTGTCATCTTTGCTGTGTTATGTTTAATTTAGATTGAATCACCTCAAGTGCCAACCCCAGTCTCTGTATGCACATCCACAATGCAATAAGAAGTAATAAATAATGAAATTAGAAGGAAACCGAAAGAGGAAATGAATACTTTACACATCTGACCACTCTTATTTTAATCTGGTATGCATTTTTAAACCAATTTACAAAGAAAACAAGACAGACCCATCCCATTTACTAATTATATTTAGGATGAAGTGACTGTGACCTCTAGATAGTTCAAAAATAGGTTTTTGCAATTCAGATTTCACATCTCACTGGATACTGATGGATCAAAGTTAATGAAAGTGAGTTGGTCACACTTAACGGTATGGAGAAGACTGAAAATCAGGAGATTGCGTAGATAAGCCATTTGAGAATTAAGTTGCAAGGAGTCAAGAGAGAACAATGAAGGTAAGCCTGGACTTGAACTGCCCTCTGTTAAGAGGGAGGAGATGAGAAAGTGAGGTGAATTAAGTGACAAAGCATGGACAATGTTGTCCCTGTCCCCTGTTTTCAGTGCAGAGTAACTTTTCCTCTTTGGTACCAAATCAAATCCACAGATGAAGTCCTCAATCATTCACACACCTGTTTTGAGAGGACTCTGACACCAGGGTGTATTTCCTGTCAGCCTTTATGTGGACTGCCACTTTCCGGTGAATGACAGTTTTCCCCCCCTCTGAATGATCCATTTTTAGTAGCTCTACATACAGAGAGGTGAGCTTCCATTATGATTTGGCTGGAAAAGAGCGCGTCTGACATTGCAAAGAATTTTGGTTTTTGGAGGTGGTAACAAGTCTCCCAAAATAAACTGCCTACCCAAACATATCATCTTTAGTTCATCCTCTCTCTGGCAAGCTATTACCAGAGAGTGTCTTTACATTTCTTTTCCATCTAGGTACTGCTGGAAATGATTACATCCTTGCAGCAATTTGACTGCTCCCCCCGACACAGTGAGATCCCTATTAAGGATGTCAGTTCAGCATCCTGATTATAGGTGTCTGGGTGCTAGTGATTGTGCATTTGCTTTGCTTCGTCTAGTACCCAGAATATGGAAGGGCTCCTCTCCAATGCAAACGAGTGAAGTGAATTACTTAGACGAGCAGACGCACAGTGGGTATGTGAGGGTGCCTTCAAAGAACTAATGGTAATGCCCTAGCCACTACATATCATAATTATATGCACAGATATTCTGATCTTGGACCCCACCCCCTTGACTGTGGCAATATACATCACCAGAACTCTTCCACAAGCAGTGTTGTCACCAAAAGTACTATATTTAGCTTACACCAGGGTATTGAACTCATTCTATGGATAGGGCCAGATTCCCCTTTTAATTAATGCCCATTATTGCCTGCACTAGCCAAGAAACGGGGAAACACCCAGGGAACCATTTACAATGGACAAGAGAAGCCTGGAATATAAGATGAGGGAAAAAGTAAATTGTACATGGACAGTGCATGATCAGAGGATGGTGTACAAGGATTGGTTCCTACAACATAACCAAGCCAATCCCAAAACATGTGATACAGTGTATAGTAAATGCAACATAATGTATAAATGTATACAAAGAAAGAGGTTTTCTGTGTAACTTTGGATATGTAGTATGCCCTATACCTACTCCTTATGCCTGAGTCTGATCAACTCAGTATTGCTTTGCTGCATGAAAAATAAAAATACCTAAGTGATAAAATCTGGAGTCAAATGGCGTTCTTGGGAAGCCAAGTGGAAAGAAGTCTCAGGGGAAATCTCAACATATAAAGTTGGATGACACTTGTCTGGAATAGGTAAAACTAACCTCAGCGACAAGACTGAAATAAACCCAAAATCCATACTTCTGGAGTAGATTAAGTAGATATCCCTAACTGTAAGGGTCACTATCTAACCGTAAGGAAAATGGCATTAAAAGGGTTTAAATATTAATTATGAAATTAAGTCAATGTGTTCTAAAAAAGTGTGTAGTATGTAAAAGAATACATGCTATACCAAGTAAAAGCAGCCTTATGTGATACGGAGCAAGAAAACCTGCTCTCTTATCACCACAAAAAAGTGATATACTTAGTGCAGAAAAGGTAACACCAGAGGGTGCAGGCTAAAAAAATTAACAAGGGTCCAATAACAAAGATAAATGTAAAAGCATTGCAACCCACGCAATGTTTTTCCTACTCAAATACTGCTTCAAGGCAATACAAGGTCTGAAAAGTCCCAAATGTGTAGGGCTCTTTGCACCTGGGGGACACTTACATGGGTAGGTGTAAGATCTTACAGACAAAGTTGCCAGCATCTGGGTTCACTCTGGGGGAATAGTATCCAAATTGCACAGTACGACTGAAATACTGAGACTCTGATAAAGTAAAAACTGCCTATGCTGGTAATAACAAGTATTGTGTAACAGCTGAAATGGATTACTTCTGGTAGGACCCAGGGAATGTTATTTAAATTGGACTATGTTCTGTTTCACATCTAAACTTCCTGTGGTAATAAATGAAAAAAATATATATTTTGTACCAGTTTTTTATAATGTAATTAAAATAAAAGCAAAGTTAAAATTACAAAAGAATGTTTTAAAGGCAGAGCAAGCTTATAATGTAAAATTACACCCTGATAGGCTATACTATAAAAGGGAAGCTTGCACTCACTCCCTGGTTCATACTTTAGTTTAATGATAGTCCAAATAATTACAACTACTCTGGTCTTAATATGTTGCTGAGTAATAAACTTACAAAAAAGCACAAAAAACAGGAATATAATGCAAATAAAACAAAGAAGAAAAGGAAAAGAAGTGGAATATACGCCTAGCCTGACATGAGTAACTGGACATAGATGAGGCCTTATTTCTTGGGAGACAGTATTAGGGAGGTAAATGGCTCAGCAGGCTGGAAACAGAATGTCTGTGCTAACTATACTCCTGGGGGAATTCTGCGCCACTGTGCACGCACAGCATTTATGTCCCCTGCAGATTTTTTTGCTTCCCTACGGAAAAATGACTTTCTGACAGGGAAGCAAAGGGAAGCCACAAGAGCAGTCATGTAACCCTCCCCAGCAGTATATTTTGGGTGCCTGGGGCAGATGGCGGAGAGGTAAATCACTGTGGGGCAGGACCGGGGAAGACCCGGCTAGTGGCTCCTACCCTGCGCCAGGCTCAGCTGCTAGTCTCGGCTAGGCTGGGGAGGACGGGACTTCCTCTTCTCCTGTATGGCATCCTGGGCCAGGTCAGACTCACCCCCAGATTTCTCCCCTAGCTGCAGGAATCTCTGCGAACTCCTTCCCCCCCAAATACCCTTCCTGCACCCCTCACTCCTCAGCTGCAGGGGGAGGGATCTCGGTACTGGGAGCTGCTCCCCCATCTGCCCAACCCCTGGGCATCCAGACCCCCTCATATCCAGACCCTCCCGCCAAGCCTCACCTCCTCCCCCAATGAGCCCCACTCCCTATGCGCCTGGACCATTCCGACGAGCCACATGCACCCGGATCTGACCCCCACTGAGCTCCATTCCCCCAGCATCTGGACCCCCCACACCCAGACCTCCCTGCCAAGCTCTTTCCCCCCCACACCCAGGTCGTAACCCCCGTGCTGAGCCCCAACCAACTTGACTTGGACCTCCATTACTGTTGCACCCAGAACTCCCCAATAAGCCCCTGTGCATCCAGATCCCCACTGAGACGCCTGCACCCAGACTGCCCCACACAGAACACTCTCAACCCACACCTGAATCCCCCCGCACTAAGTCCCTCCACACTCGGATCCTGACTTGCTGAGCCTGCCTGCCTGCACCTGGCACGGAGGGGCTGGGCCCTGGGTGTTTCTGGGGCAGGTCCGGTCCTTGCGCAGTGTAAGGGTTGGGTGCAGCCTCACTGCTGAATCCGTGTCCCAGGGTGAGAGAGCTGCACAGGGATCTCCCACTTCTGTGCAGCCAGTGGCCTGTGCTCCCCAATGCCATGCTGGAGCCTCCACATTTATTTGACAAATAAAATTTGCAGAATTTTAAAATATTGTCTGCAGAATTTTAAATTTTTTGGCACGACATTTTTTAATTTTTGGCACAGAATGTATAGGAGTATAACTAAGACAGGTAAATGGGTCAATAAACTAAGAGACAGAAAGCCTCCACTAGCCAACAAAGGGGGAACACCCAGGGAACCATTTACGATGGACAAGATAGGCCTGGAATGTAAGATAAGGTAAGAAGTAAGTAGTGTGTGGACAGAGCATGGTGTACAGGGATTAATTCCTACAAAGTAACCCAGCCAATCTCAAAACATGATGCAGTGTATAGTAAATGTAATGTGTAAATGTATATAAAGGAAGAGGTTTTCTGTGCAACTTCGGATGTGTGGTACGCTCTACGCTTGAGTCTGGTCAACTCAGCATCACTTTGCTGCATGCCACATAAAAATACCTGAAGTGTCAATACCCAGCGTTGAACTGAGTTCTTGGGAAGCCATGTGGAAAGAGGTGTCGGAGGGAGTCTCAATTACTGTGAGATAAATTTATATCTACATACTGTCCTCATTTTAAAGCTCAACTCCCACTGAAGCCCATGGGATTGTTTGTACAAAGAAGCAGCGTAGAACACATCTTTATGTATATCTAAATCTGCTCCCTTTAGTACCACTATTATTTCTGCCCTTTATTTTTCTTCCTTCCTTCCCCAACCTCTTTTCTGTTTGCCTCCCTCTTGCCTGTCACTGTTTCTCTTCAGGTCTTCCCCTCTGCATTTCCCTCCCTGCATCAACTTCCAGTTCTTTCTTTATCTATTCAAGGGCTTCACTTCCACCCACTTCCCTATTCTGGCCAATAAAATGATCAGCAATGAAATAGTCAATGATGACATTAAAAAGTTAGCATTGAGATTTATAGCTTATATCTCAACTAGATTAATGCGGAGAGGGGAAATCATGCCTCCCAGACTCATTGTTTCTGGCTACCTGCAGACCCAGGAAGACATGGCAGTATTTTCATTCACTTCACATTTGGGGGGCTACCTTCAAAACCTATGAGGCTATGAACTTTTCTTTAAAAATGAAAGCTTAGATTTTGCATGATCTAATAACGTCATGCAGGCCACAAACACATCAAGTGAGGCCAGATGTGTCCTACGTGCTAGGTGTTTGATATTGTTTTGTAAACGGTGGAGAAGAGTGAGGATGAGGTTACTATATAAGAAATATATTAATACACCTATTTTACTCTGCTCCTTTGAAGCTACACCTGATTGCAAGTAATTATAGACACAAAATATATTAATTTCCTGTTAACTTTTGGGGTTTAAAGTGTTTGTGTAGTGCCTAGCACAATGGAGCTGAATCCCAATTAAGTTTGCTAAATGCTACTATAACACAAACAATGATCATAAATCTCTGGGAACAAATATCAGCCTTTTTTTTTTTTCTCAAATCAAGCCATATCAAGCCTATTTTGCAAAGGTCCTGGTTTTCAGAACTGCAGCATATCCATAGCATCAGGTGAAATCAATAGGAACTGAGGGTGCTTAATGTTCTCTTAACCTAGTTTTTTGTGTGTAATAATCATGTATTTTCCCCCATCACCGTAGTGTCTGGGCATCATTAAGCCTTTTAAACTCCACATTGAGGTGTTTCCCCCTCCTCCTCTAGTACTACATAATAAAATTACTCATCAGTTTATCAGCCCAGTAAGTAAATATTTTACTATTATAAAAAAAGATAGAATGCGGGAATGGATTTGGTTGGCTCAAATAAGTTCCTCATGTTCTTGTAACTGAAATGCTATTGAGTCATATCCTGGTACAGTACCCGTGAAATGTATGTAATTAGATTCAGAATGAGAAATTTTTGTGCACAGAAATGTTTTAATTTAGCCGAACTACTGAGAAAGAACATGTTAAAATTAACATACAAGTGCTCTTGAACTCCTGAGTAATGGCATTACTGTTACCTAGTCCACTCCACACACAAGTCCGAAAGAAATGTAATCATAATACTTTATGCAAGGTCTGCTGTCACCTCATTTCCCCATCCTGGATTCTCTAGTGCATTGAATCACTGAATTATGTTAAGAACAGTTTCTGCAGTATTGCACTTACCCTCTTGCTGGTCCTCCAACAGAAACCACCTGTAGAGGAAATGGCCCTCTACCGCCACGTCCACGTCTGCTTCCAGCCCAATGGCCGACGACAGTGCCAGCTATTTCAAGTTTCCCTCCCTGAGAAGGAATAGGTTGGACTCCTGCACATAAACGCAAAACCAAAAATTGTTCTTTACAGTCATAAAATCGAAGTTATTAGTGAATGGAAAAATACGCTCCGTCAATCTTCATTACACAAAGAACTTCCTTTTCTGATACGTGAAACTAATTTTCATGATGATGTGAACGTTTAAAGAAATTAGAGCTAAAATTGGAATCTAGAAGTCCTTTATTAAAATAAACGAATTATGAATTAAAAAATAAATACTCTTATGTGACTTCTTCAGTTTCAGTAATTTAAAACAATGTTTAGATAGATACTGAGAGTCTGAAGAGAAATTTTGAAAAATATGTAAGGATTTTTTTTAAACAAGGTGGTAACATGAGTAACAGAGAAGGAATTATTTTTAGAGTCTCTTGTCCTAGATTTACTACTGTACTTTCATCAGCATGATACACAAGAAAGGGCATTAAAAAATTACTAACGTTGGACTATGTTATAGAAATAGCATTTGAGTTGACTTAATTGTAAACACTACTTTTACCCTCCTTTTACAGAAGCAAAAACCTTAGTATCCAAACAACAGAGAATATCAGTGTCACTGACATTCAAAATTTGCATTTTTATACCTAATGGCCTTAAAAATTAATGCTAGATCAGGGCATAACATATTTCCAGAAATCAAGGTAAGCACACTAGAGCTAGATGTTACTGGTAAGACCATCAGCAATGAAAGGGTTAAAAATGATGGCACTTATGCAGATGATCTTTGTTTTTAAAAGGTTAATACGCTTAAAAACGACAGCCCTGGTTAATGCAGATGGTTCATACTTCTCTGTACAATTCTCTCAGCTTTAATTGTGTACTGTGTACACTGGCAAGGTTGTTTTTGCCATAGAGTGTTAGAAATATTTGCTTGTTTTTTTTAAATAGAAGCGTAGATGCTAGAGCAGTGGTTCCCGAACTTGTTTCGCCGCTTGTGCAGGGAAAGCCCCTAGCAGGCCGCGCCGGTTTGTTTACCTGCCGCGTCCACAGGTTTGGCCGATCCCGGCTCCCAGTGGCTGCAGTTCAATGCTCCAGGCCAATAGGAGCTGCTGGAAGTGGCGACCAGTACGTCCCTCAGCCCGCGCCGCTTCCAGCGGCTCCCATTGGCCTGGAGCAGCGAACCGCGGCCACTGGGAAACGCGATCAGCCGAACCTGTGGATGTGGCAGGTAAACAAACCGACGCAGTCAGCCAGAGGCTTTCCCTGCACAAGCGGAGGAACAAGTTTGGGAACCACAGTGCTAGAGAATACAGCTAGGTATATAGGAAACCTGTAGCCCAAGTAACTGGAATTCATGGATTTCTACTGTCACCTTTTACAGAAGAGAAAAACAATGGACAAAGAAATCTAACACTTTTATTAACTTAGGCCAGAAATCCAGACTTTGACATGAGGCACCAATGAAGGATGGATTAACAGTAACACAAATACAAGAACTTCTACTGTGTCACTTTTTCAAGATGCCTTTTTGCTCTCTAATTTTAGAAAATCTTTAACGTATCCAAGCAAAGCTGAGTTTGTTATAACATATCCTAACATTATGAAGCACAAAAGACAGAATTTCTACTTAAATGTTAAAGCATTTTTATATTTGAACAAGAATGTAACAGGCAGACTGGCACAGAGACCAGGTTGCCACAGGGACTTAGGGAAAAGATTGCAGTAGAGTACAGCCGTCAATGAGTGAGTTCACAGCAACCTAGAAAAGTGACAGCTGGAGACAGTTAGGGAGACAGGAAAATTGCAGCCAGTGGAAAGCCCGAGACCAGACTCTGAAGTGAAAAGCTGTTGCCAGAAGCTCTAAGAAAAGGGGTTTGGTATAATTACCGCCCTGAAACTTGCTAGTCCTGTTGTTGTCATTGCCAGAGAAGGCTCCGGAGTGTCCTGCTGCTGCTGCCACCCGGAAGGCCCGGTAAGCGCCTGTTGCTACTGTTTCCCCATAAGGGCCTCCAAAGCCACAGACTCCTGTTAGACCCAGGGTAAAGAAAGACAGGGGAAAAGCTGTGAGGGGGCCGGGTATATGGGAATTCCCTGAAAGATAAGCTGCTGCCATGTTCCTTTTAGAGCCACAGTGACTACTGCCATTCAACACATAAGGCAGGAGAAAGGCTGCTGGTTTAGCAGCCAGAGGGATTAGAGCCACATGGGAGCCCCACTGCGCAGCCAGATCAGAGGCTGATGAAACGCAGGAGCAACTCACCATCAGTTAGAGCAGAGGTGGGCAAACTGTGGCCCGCGGGCCACATCCTGCCCGGCCTTTGAGCTTCCGGCCGGGGAGGCTAGCCCCCGGCCCCTTCCCTGCTGTCCCTCCTCCCCCACAACCTCAGCTTGCCGTGCTGCCAGCGCTCTGGGTGGGGGCTGCGAGCTCCTGCCAGGCAGCGCAGCGGCGTGGCTGGCTCCAGCCGGGTGGTGCGGCTGCCAGACATGCTGATCTGAGAGGCACGGTAAGGGGGCAGGGAGGTTGGATAAGGGGCGGGGGTCCCTGGGTGCAGTCAGGGGACAGTTGGGTGGGGCGGAGGTTTGGGGGAGGGATGGATAGGTGTGGGAGTCCCGGGGGGCCTGTCAGAGGACAGAGGTGTGGCTAGGGGTCGGGGCAGTCAGGGGACAGGGAGGGTTGGATAGGGGGTGGGGTCCGGGGGGGCAGTTAGGGGCAGGGGGGGTTGGATGGGTCAGCAGTTCTGAGGGGGGCAGTCAGGGGGCGAGAACTGAGAGGGGGCGGATAGGGGACAGGCTGTTTGGGGAGGCACAGCCTTCCCTACCCGGCCCTCCATTCAGTTTTGGAACCCCAATATGGCTCTCAGGCCAAAAAGTTCACCCACCCCTGAGTTAGAGGGTCCTATCCAGAGTAACTTCAACCTTGGCCTATGTGTCTCCTAGCTACTAAGTATAACCCTTTATTTGGGTAGGAAATATACTTGTGAATCTGGAGGTCTGAACCTCCAGTGCATAAGTTAACATGCTTACAAGTTTTGAGGCAGCAAGCCTTCATGATAACACTTGCCACACCAAAAAAAAAAAAAACAAAAAAAAAACAACCTATTAAACTTCCTGACTATTAAATATAAATTTGTATGTAGCCCTTTGTGTGTGGGGCTGCTGCTATGAGGAAGGGAAACAAATCGAGAATGGCGTGATCATTCAGTCATCTCCTGTGCTTACTCTAGGACATGCCTCTGTTTAAATGAAAGTACCAAAAATTAAATTTAAAAAGTGGGTGGAGGCGTGGTCTTCAGCCCTAACAGCTACCTTGTTCCCTTCATAAATTAAGCCATTCATTCATACTCTACACTTACAAATGTGAACATTTTAAAGTAAGGCAGTTTTATCATTTGTACTTTTCCTATCCTCTTATGCTGATTTATTCCTCTTTTTCCCTCCACATACAAACAATAGCCTCTAAGGCATTTTGCACTGGCACAGCTACTTACAATTTTGAAGGAAACAAGTGGTATTACTACAGGCTCCTCAGTTACTAGGGCACAGCCAATAAAAATTATGTTTCCAGCAACAGACATGCTGGACCATAATCTGACCATTTATTTTACTGCACTACTGCTATGAAGTTGGGCTGATGATCAGAACACAATCTTGGAATGTGAATGACATGGCAGTATTTATTTCATACCAGTTTGAATCCATGTACATGTACTGTCAACTACTCACTTACCAGAAAAGCCTCTCCCCCTGCCCTGAGGTGGTGGGACTGGCCCAAAGTGCCGAGGATACATAGAAGCTGGATAGAAAGGCATGGCAGGTGGAGGTGGGAAAGGGAGTGGATGATTCTGCCTGGAGAAATTTAATCCTTCTAGGATGCTCTGACGCATCTTTTCAACCTTGGCAGCCTGCTCAGCCTGCAAGTAAACAAAAGTGCACAAAATAAATGTTAAAATCTTGTATTTGTGCTATGCAAATTGTGCTTATCAACCTGACTATAGGAATACTAAATTTAGACTGGTGTTGGGACACACCCATATTTCTTAATAAAGCTAGCTTTTAATGGATAAATCACAATTTGCTACAGTGGGTAACAATCTACTATCACATTTCACTGATTCACAAGAAATCCCCATATTCAAGTTAATACAGTAGTCTAGAATCAATTTTCCAAGTGTCAGAAACAAATACAGCCAAATGGTAGTCTTACCAACTCTTCCCTCTCAGGATCGCCCAGGAAGTCAAAAAAGGGGATGAGCATTTATTATACTATGCACTCTACTGCAATATTTCCTCTTCCTAGAAAAGGAAATACTGAAGTAAAATTAACAACCATGAGCAGTCACTTGGTGATATTTTGTAATACTCATATATTGTTTATTTTTTAAACTTCTGTTTTCTGTAAGAAATTAAGGGTTTTTGAAAGTAGGTGTTGTAAACCCAACTTCACTCTTTTCAATTCTGTGTCAAATAAATCAGGTACTGGATTCTGTTTGTTTGCAAAAGCAGTGTTAGCATAGCCCTTTTTGACAGCATTGCCATCTTGATGCAAAACAAGATGCTACCGCTGAGAAGAAACAGAGATAGCTGCCAGCTCTGCTTGATTTGCTCATTACCTGGAGAATGTACAAGATTTCAATTTCTGGATATGTATCTTACATATGTATGCATAATAGTCTTTTGATAATTTGAATTCATGTATATCCTCAAAGTAACTAGTGAATCCTTGAGTTTGTTTACTGAGATTACAGGACAGAGGAAAAATGAAGTCATTCTACTTCCTTCAAAGTCTATTAAAATAAAAATGCCATTTGTCCCCAAGAGAAGCCCTAATAATTAAGGTCCATTTCCCATCCCCAAAGATATCTACATTCCAGATAGAAAGACCACTCTCTTAAAACAACAACTGCCAGATAAACTGCATTAGACACTAAAGAAAACTCAGAACACATGAAAAAACTGCATTTCAGAAACTACCTACCTGACCATCACAGAGGTCAATGAGAGGAACTTTCTCCCGGCTTGCTTTGATGAGCTTGGTCTGAAACAGTTTCCCATCAAAATACATCCATGGACAGCAGTGCTCCCATGGGATTGGCTGTCCACAAGCATCATTTGCAAAGAGTGCCATATCCACACCACTCATAAACAAAGCGGACAGCTGAATTCCTCGGGGATCCAGATTCTCAATCTTTAAGGAAAATGGAATTTCAGTTGAACATAGGGAAAGTACCAGATAGAATTCCAGGTTATTAATTTATGCCAATTATTTTCACGTCTACTTTGACAAGAGAATTGTTAAGAGCCTGATTTTCAATAAGTGGACTTATTTGTGAGCAACTTTGTACATAAAATCATCTGTGTGTGCAGGTACTGGAGTCTGCTACCTGTACATCCAAAATAACAATGCTCAAGGAGGCTGGGTTGTCACCCCTATAAAAATAAAGACACAAAGGCATACAAACACAAGCAAAGAAAGGAATTAAAATTATTAGATTTTTTTTGGTTATGGACCAGTGCCAAATCTCACTACAAAGTCAGGGAGCCAGTGAAAATTTAAAGGAAATCATATGAATCACCCTAGAAACTAACGTGTACTGCTGGGAATCTTTTACCTTTCTAACTATATATAGCAAGTGACTCCAGATCTAGGAGCTCATGAGCTACTAAACCTTAAATTCACATCATTCTGATTAACAGCTTGCTTTCCTATCACATGAACTTAAAATATGACATGATTTTTTGCAGTCATTGTGTTAAGCACTCCTAGAGAACTGCTTTAAAATCCACGCAAAACCATTTAGTTGTAAGCTTGGCATTCGGCTTCCAAATGGCATAAAGCAGTGGTTTTCAACCTTTTTTTTTGAGACCACCTACAAATTTTTGAATGCAAGTGTGGACCCCTTTGGAAATCCTAGACATAATCTGCAGACCCCAAGGGTCCGCGGAGCCCAGGTCAAAAATCACTGGCATAAAGCACAAAATCTTCAGCTCTAGTGATTACTGAGATATTTCTCACTAAAATCATGCTGGAAACAGCCAGGAAGAAAAACAAGAATAGCAAGAACAACAGTTTTCATGTCCAATGACCTGCCAGTTCCAAAGCTAGAAATACTTTGACAGACCGCTACAAATGTACCAGAACAAGTAAGGATTGCTTCCAGATCAGCACTCCAAAAGAAAACATGTGATCTCAAATAATGCAAGTTTATATTTAATATTTTAATATTTATTCATGAGTCATGACAAGTACATGAGCTACAGAAATGGCATTTAACAAAGAGAAGAATAAAAACTCATGTTTGTTGTAGTGTGATAGCTGTGTTGGTCCCAGGATATGAGATACACAAGGTAGGTGAAGGTTAACCAATAAAAGATATTACATCACCTACCTTATGTCTATAATAAAATTCATGCCAAAGTAAAACCCAAATCTTGGTGGGAGAGGGAAGGGGTCATGTGACTGAAATTAGAAGAAGGCAGCCTTAAATATGCTCTGTGCTGATTTAATGATTGGTAGCAATCATATAATTTTTTATTTTTTTTCACAGTAGGACAAAGACAGCACTGTTCACTTATGCTGTCAAGGAAGGATCTCCACTGTGAGATTTAAAGTAATGTTTCCATGCTACCGACAACTGAGAAGCTGCTCTCTGAATTCACCACATCCCTGGGAGAAAAGTTACATCTTCAAATAGCGTTGGGCTTGCTTAACTAGAAGTATTTAAAAGAGCTAGAAGTCAAGCGCAGGTTAAGAAATATCAGTGCTATTCTCCTATCTTCTCCCAAAATGAGAAGAAATTAACAATGATTTTTTAAATTTCCTATGGTGATTGTAATTATTTGGACAGTCACATAGGAGACCTCCCCTGACCCCACATACACACTAAAGAAACGTTTTTGTTTAAAGAACTGAATTTTGAAGTGAGCATATAGATCAGAATCCAGCTTCCATTTACCTACTCTTCGTGCTCTGGTGTTAAAAGAAGTTGACAGTTAAGTCGACAACAAAAGCAATGTACTGAACTCTACCATAATTTCCTGTTTAACAAAGTATGTCATTTGGTGACTGTGATTATCCATGTGTGATCAAGCCCCATACCACTTACATGTAGTGTAATTCTAAACCCATTTTGACAGAAGTTATGGTAGTTTGAATTAGATTACAGTGGTTTCTAATGAAACTCTGAAAATACTCATACTGCTATAAATTGCACCGGAGCTGAACTAGCCAATGGATTGAGGAAAGAGGAATAAAACCATCTGTGTCTCCCTCACCTCCCCAGATCCTGTGCTAAGAACATCTCAGCTGAACCCTTAGGTTTGGGGCTTAAGTGTATAAATCTTACAAGGCACACACTACAGTTTAGTGCTGCGTTAAGAGCACCCAAAACAACATGCATTATGCAGCCAATTACATAAATTTTTCAGACAGTCTTGGAACATGTTACAACAAACAAAGGTTAAGAGATTTTCCTGACATTCTCTGCTCTGATTAGGTTTGCATTTAATATTGTTTAAACTGTAGATAGCAAAAAAATATTTTGATGTTTTCGGTGTATCTTCTGTGGTTTACTGCTGGAAACTCTCAAGAGTGCTCAACTTTTAAGATTTCATTTTTTAATGTTTCGGTTCTGAAACATTGCATTTTTCCCCCTCTGTCCTACTTCCATTGCAAAAGAATTTCTATTAGCTCTAGGTTGCCATCTTAGAAAAATTGTGTCAGCATCTGTAGCATTTGGAAAAGCAGTCTTGTATCATTAGAAAAACAAATTTTATTAATGAAGAGTTGGAGCTATAATGGGTTTCTGACAGTGAAATAACAGACTGGTTGAGGGATAAGAGGAGATAATGGAAAGAAAATAAGGAGCATTTATTTTCAGCGTGTAAACAAGAGAACTCTTACTCCTGGGAGAATTCTGTGCCACTGCGCGTGCATGGAATTCATGTCCCCTGCAGATTTCTTTGCTTCCCTGCAGAAAAATGACTTTCTAACATGGATGCAAAGGGAAGCTGCAAAAGTAGCTATGCACCACTCCCTAGCTGTGCAGGTACATCATTTCAGACACCCGGAGCAACCAGCAGAGAGGTAAATCACTGCAGGGCTGGGGACACCCCAGCCAGTGGCTCCTACCCTGAGCTGGGATCAGCTGCTAGTCCTGGCTGGACTAGAAGCAGGAGAGGATGGGACTTCCTCTTCCCCTGCAAGGAGTGGCTGGCGCTGTGTCAGATCCACCCCCAGAAACCTCCCCCAGCTGCAGGAAGCTCAGCGTCCTCCCCGCTTCCTGCCCCCATCGCTCCTCAGCTGCAAGGGAAGGGGTCTCTGTACAGGGAGCTGCTCCCCCATCTGCCCAACCCCTGTGCATCCGGACCTCTGATACCCCGACGCCCCTGCCAAGCCTCACCCTGTACACCCAACCCCGCCCCATCCCTCCATACCCAAACCCCACCCCATGGAACTTCAACCCCTGCATCAGAAGCCCCCCTGCACCCAGACCCCTGCCTTTGGACCCCCACCCCTGCACCCAGGCCACCCCCCACTGAGCTCCCTGTACTCAAACCCCCACCCTGACAAGCCCCACTCCCTTGAGCCCCCCAGATCTAGACCCTCACGCCACTGACCCCCAACTAGCTGCACCCTGACCCCCACCAAGCCCCACTCCCTCCACCCAGACCCCTCTGCTGAGCCCCAACCATTCACCTGGAAGCCCCTACAGAATCCCATTGTCCCTGCACCTGGAACCCCCCCACACTCCAAATGAGACTTGGTGCATCCAGATCCCTCCACACTTACACCCCCCACTGAGAGTTGCCTGCACACAGATTGTCCCACACAGAATCCTCTTATCCCACACCTGGATCCCCCCACACCAAGCCCCTCCACACTTGGATCCTGCCTGGTTGAGCCTGCCTGCCCCTGGCACAGAGGGACAGGGCCCCAGGGTGCTTCTGAGGTAGGCCCAGGCCTTGTGCTATGTCAGGGTCGGGTGCAGCCTCACCACTGAATCCGTGCCTTGGGGCTGGGGAGGCTGCAGGGTGATTTCCCATTTTCGTGCAGCCAGTGGCTTGTGCCATGCTGGAGCCTCTGCATTTATTTATTGACAAATAAAGCTTGCAGAATTTTGCAAAATTTAAAAATATTGTGTGCAGAATTTTTAATTTTTTGGCACAGAATGCCCTCAGGAGTAAACTCTGTCTGTTCAGTTGACACGTGAAGTTGTCAATCCTTTCCTGGAAATATTTGCCTGGTCTCTGCCAATCATTTTTCTCATAGATGAAAAAATGTATTCTCTTCTGGAATTCTTTTGCTGGAACCTTTGTGTCCTTCACAGTGTGGTTTCCTCCTCTACCCACTGAAATTGGAGACAACAGCAAGACTGTTTACTTTGTTAACACACGCAAAACAAAATCTGCAGAGGACTTTATGTCTACATTGTTGGGTTATGAGAATGTGAGGAATGAAGACCAAGTTATTGCCTTGCAGATTTCCTCATATGCCACATCCCACCTTTTGGCCATGATGTTGCCTTTTGAGTTTTCATCAATACCTACAAGTAAGGTTGCCCAGTTAGCTTTGTGAGACCCCTGATCCATGCTACCACTGAGACTTTGTATAGCTTTCCCCCCGCAGCCTGCTGCAGGATAAAGTACTTGTGCTGACTTCTGTAGGCCTCAGACATGTGCAAATATATTTTGACCGTACTTCTAATCATGTAGGGTGTCTCGCTCAAGGGATGTTCTTGATTTGGACAAAAGCTATCTATGTGTTTTCCTGGAGAGATTTGCACTGCCTCTCTGATGTTGCAAAAGATAGTTATCCTTTGGTCTGACTACTGAGTCAGCACCATTAACCACCTTATCCTGAAGGAAGGTGACATACTATACTTGAATGGTTAAAGCATTTATTTAAAAACTTTCCTTAAAAAGACGACAACCACAACTGAATGTGAGAAAATACAGAGACACTGATCTCAGCAACAGTCCTGAATTAATCAGTTCAGGCTCCACATGGGTAACTGTGAATGATAGGAGGACTTAGTGATGCTGCTTTCAGGAATCTAGTATGTTGCTTTTTAGCAATCAGTGAAGAACTTCTGCAAATGATCCCATTTGCAATGGCTGAAACAGGATTCTTGAGAGCTTGTGCTTTGAGAGCGACCGATGAGCTGTCCTGTAAGAACCCAGCATGTGCTCATTTTGGCTGACTGCATTCTGTCCTAGGTCTCATTATCTCCTTTCTTCTGGTAATTAAAAGTTTACGAGAAAAATGACAATGAAGAATCTCTCTTCCTCATTTCCTTTTGGATATATATATATACTATATATATTTTTAGTCTGGGCTTTTCAGGCATCCTTGGGCTGCAAGGATCCTGGAAAGTGATTTATTCTCTCCATCTGCTGAATAACAATCCAAATAAGATTCTGATCTAGACTCAGGATTATTTTCTTCCACATTATCGTTTATGGGATTTATTAGCTCTTTTATGCTTAAAATGTGGGATTCACTGGGGTCAACTGATTTGGTTTTCTTGTATGCATCTCCTTAAGCAACTTCTTTTTACGGCTGGATGATAGCTAGAGGATCCTTCCTGAAACGAGTGGGAGAAATAGGAGATGTCATCTTTAAGATGACATCTGACTTGCTTAAAGGATCGGACAGAGAGAATACACAGCTGGGGGCTACCAGTAAACACAGGCAGGTAAGGCTCTAGCAAGATATAGCCTGCTTGACACCACAGGAAAACATACAGACAATGCATGATCTCTGCAGCACTCCCACTGGCTGGATCCTGGTGGCAGGAGGAAACATGATGCATCTACCTTTCTGAGCCTAGATAGTTGAAATCTAGGTGAGCTGCATCTGCTCCAGCTACTAGGGAGAGCAATGCCACGGGCTGCTGCTTCTCCCTGCTCTCTGCAGTGTCTTCTTCTAACTGTGGATCTCAGCTTGGGAAAAAATAGATGTTTTTGCTGTCTGCCCATTCAGTTCAGTACAGCACATGCTCACACACTGGCTTGGAGCAATCATCTTCAAGTAGGAAGACACAGTCCTCTCTGGCTTGGTTGGGCTCTACTTCTTATACGGGGACTCTGGAAGACTACATACAACTATTACTTTAGTGTGAGGCCGCAGAAGTGGAACCCTTCCTGTTCCTTCTCCCCATCGGCCATCTTCTAACAACATAAAGAAGACTGAGTGAGTTGCTTCAGGTCACCAACTCCCTGCCCCATGCTAAAGTTTTCTTTCGTTTTCATTAAGCAGAGTGCTGGATGGGCTCAGGATCCAGCTGTCTGTTATGAATACAGGACTAAACCCTGCCATTTTCTCCATTCTGGGGCACAGAATGCTGGAGAGGGGTTCTAGGAGGGTGCCACTGTGAAGACAGACGGACTTACAAAGGTCCCTCCCACGCCTTAACTCCCTCCCCACACCCACACCTGCACCCCAACTCCCCGCCCCAGGTCGGAACGCCCTCCTTCACCCAAACTCCCTCCCGGAGCCCGCACCCCAAACCTCCTCCCGCACTCCAACCCCCTGCCCCAGCCCTGAGCCTGCTCCCGCACTCCAAATCCCTTGACCCCATCCTGGATCCCTCTTCTGCATCCCAAACCCCCCAGCCCCACCCCAGAGCCTGCACCCCCAGCTGGAGCCCTCAACCCCTCCCACACCCCAACCCCCGGCCCCAGTCTGGAGCCCTCTCCCGCACCCTGAACCCCTCATTTCTGGCCGCACCCTGGAGCCTAGAGGAAGCCATGAGCCTCCGTGCCCCCTGCGGGGCTGGAGCTGCGAGTGCCGGCTCGCCTTGCTGCGGGGTAAAGCCCCAAGTCTCCACACTCCCCCACAGGGCTGTGTGTGGCCTGCGACTGACTGATTTTTCTGTGGGTCAGTGGCCCCTGACAGAAAAAAGGCTTCCCACCCCTGGGATAGTTAGCTATGTTTACTTCATAATATATAATTGTATCTAGAAAGATAAGCATCTTTGCTAAAGTCTTTTAAAAGTATGCAAGTTAATATTTATGGAACACAATCAATGCTGGAAGACTGCTTCCCCCACCTCTTTATTTATGCTTTTAAGTCTACATAAACTTCTTTGTGTTTCTCCACTCAAAATAAATGCTACAAGGATCTTTTGGCCCTAAACAAAGAAATCCATTTATTTAAATCAACAAGATGATGATTCAAGAGCAACCTCACCAGAAGGAAAATAGGTCTGTTCAGAAATAGATTTCTGGTTTAAGCTTTCAAAGGGCTATCATAAAATAGTAAGAATAAAATCTCACCAAAAAAAAACCCTCTAAAATTTTATTTTCATAACATAAACAATACACTATAACTGAGTGAGTACCAGTCTTTGCTGCACTTAAAAAGTTTGCATTTCAAAGACTAAGTGACCTATATACATTGAATGGACATCCCAGATTTTTAAAGATATTTAGGCATTACGGTGCTCAGTGTTGCAACATCTGTTTTAGGAGCCTAAAATCCCACTGACTTTCAGGTGCCTAAATCCTTTTTGAAAATGAGAAATAGGCTCCTAAATCGGTTAGACATTGTCACTTCCCAGTGCCTTTTTCTTCTTCATCTTTCTATCAAGATATTTACTACTTCTAAGAACTGAATAAGTGATGGAAAGAATACTTTAAAGAGCCGTACAATATTCAGAACACAGTAGATGAAATGATCCTGGAGAAGCTTCCCAGCACAAACAAGGCACAGTGGATACCTAAATCACTTTTTAAAAAGTGGGCCTTAATGCTTAATGTCTTTAGAGACAAACATCACTTGCTCAACGTTAATATTATGGATCAGTTGGGTAGATTTCTCTAATGAAGGAAGTTGGATTAAGAATTACCTTAAGTTCCTGTAGCTGGTCAGGTTCATAGAGTTTTGGAGACAACGCTTGAGAAAGGAACGCATCAAGTTCCTGGCGACGAAGTATACGGATCCCTGGCCACTGCACCATATACCTACAGCAAAGGCAAACAAAGAACAGTTAATAACCTTTCTGTAACTGCTGTTCTTCACAATATGTTGCATATGTCCATTCCATGTAGGTGTCTGTGGACTCCAATGCACAGTTGGAGAGTTTTTATCCTTTTATCCTGAGTGCCCTCTGCTGTCTTGTGCACATTACACAGGCATAAAGGACTGAGCCACCCCAAGATCCCCTCAACTCCTTCCTACCGGAATGACTCTGATAGAAATGGGAATGAACAAGTGCAAGGCATCTTAAAGAACTACTGAAAGATTAGTAATCTTTTTTCCTTCTTTGAGGGATTGCACATGTCCACTCCACTGTAGGTGGGATCAGAATCCATTTGAACAAAAAGACTGGTGGAGCACTTATCCAAATTTAGCTTTGCCTCTAGATTGCTAAGATTGCATAGTGAGAGGCAAACATATGACACTCTGACCAGGTTGCTGCCTTGCAAATGTCCAATATTGGCACATGAGCCAGAAGAAATGCCTCAAAGGCCACTTGGGATCTAGTTGAATGACCCAATACTCTATCCAGCAGCTCTGCATTAACCCATTGCTAACATAAGCGAATACAACTGGATATCCATGCCTAAATCCTCTGTGTAGAAACTCTGTCTGCAAATGCAACAAACAATTGAGATGAAACTCTAAATGGCTTAGTCCACTCCACATAAAGCACTAATCTCTTCTGCCTTCTGGAGTGAGCAGTGACTTCTCTCTCTCATTACTGTGAGGCTTTGGGAAGGACGGCAAGTAAAACTGCCTAGTTGATGTCAAAAGAGGAGACCACTTCTGCAAGGAACCTTGGATAGGGATGAAAGTAGACATTCTCTGCATAAAAAAATCATATATAGAAGATGTGATACTAACACCCTCAACTCCCCTACTCTCCTGGCCAACGTAATGGCTACTCAAAATGCTACTTTCACTGAAAGGTGTAATATAGACTAGCAGGTCACTAAAGGCTGAAAGTGGGGATCCATCAACTTCAAGATTAAATTCAGGCTTCACAGCGGAATAGGGCTCTGTACATGTGGAAACATCCTGTCCAAGCCCTTTAAAAATCTTACAACCATCGGTCTGGAAAAAAGAGAACGGTTATCCACAGGAGAGTGAAACACAGATACAGCTGCTAGGTGTACCCTAATTGAGCTAATACTTGATGTTTCAGATACAAAAGACAGTCCAGCACTTGCTGAATAGAAGCAAGAACTGGGGAGACTCCTTTCAGCCTCAACCAGACAGAAAACCTCTTCTACTTAGCTAGTTGTCATCCTTGATGGTTTTCTACTATTCAGCAGTACCTCCTGCACCTCTCTGGAGCAGGACTCCTTGGCTGACATCGGTAGAGAAGTCTCCAGACCATCACATGAAGATCCTGGAGGTTGGGGTGAAGGAGGCACACAATTCTGCAAGGCTAGGGCAGCATGAAGCGGGAGTAACAGACGGGGACTGACAGAGGTCCGAGAGCTGTGAAAGCCAGTGTTGACAGGACCACACTAACACAATGAGTGTAAGACTGGCCTTGTCCTGTTTCACCTTGCACAGAACTCTGGCAGAACAGGGACGGGGTAAAAGCATATAACAGACCATCTGACCACAGCAGCGGAAAAGCATCAGTCAGTGAACGTGGGGTTCGACCTGCTCTGGTGACATTTTGTGTTGCCCTTTGTTGCAAACAGATCCACTTAAGGAGTTCCCCAGACCTGGAAAATGGACCTTGCTATGTCTGGGCGAAGGGACCACTGCTGGTGATTGATGAACAACCTGCTTAGGCAGCCTGCCAGTGTGTTCTGAGCCTCTTGGAGGTGGGCCTCCTTCAGAAGTAGAGAGTTGCTGACACAGAAGTCCCAGAGTAGTAGACTGCTCTCAACCTGCCCATGAAAAATTAGTTCTTGGAAGATGCTGCCTGCCTTGAACCAGTGGCTGCAGATACAAAGGGCAGTGATGGGCGGCACCATTTGTAATCTCTGCTCCTTCTCTATGGTAGGTCTTGGACTTAAGGAGTAAATCACTGAAAACGCTGAGACTGATGAAGACAGCCTGTAGAGCTGTTCTGGCAACCAACTTGCCCTATCCAAGTGAGGAATTCCTGTTTTGCCTCACATGAGCGCTTGTCTTTCAATTTCAAACCTGTCCCCCTCAGAGTGAAATCAAAGCATCACAGCACAGCTTGCTGGTTCACAGTGTGAAGCTGTAATCCACCTGTGGAATAAAGCTGCCTCCCAAGTAAGTCCAACTTCTTGTCCTCTTTATTCTTTGGTGCTGAAGTCTGGTATCCCTATCGTTCCTTTTCACTGGCTGCTGCAACTTCAAGGGACATTGGAGGAGGATGGTTATACAGTGCTCAAACCCCTGGGGAGGGGAGGTAGTACCTTCTCTCTACTCTTTCAACAGTCAAAGGCAGGGAAGTTGGGGTCTGCCAGAGAATCTTGGTGGGCTCTAAGCCTCATATATTCGCAGAGCTATTCTAGCTGGGGCTAGATTAGAACTTCCACTAGCTTGTGGAGTTTTTCCCACTCCTTCGGGTGGATATCATGCGCCATAATCATCCTCCTCATAGCTCCTGATGAGTCTTAAAATAAATCACCCAGAAGTGGAGATTTAGGCTCCATAGAATCATAGAATATCAGGATTGGAAGGGACCCCTGAAGGTCATCTAGTCCAACCCCCTGCTCGAAGCAGGACCAATTCCCAGTTAAATCATCCCAGCCAGGGCTTTGTCAAGCCTGACCTTAAAAACCTCTAAGGAAGGAGATTCTACCACCTCCCTAGGTAACGCATTCCACTGTTTCACCACCCTCTTAGTGAAAAAGTTTTTCCTAATATCCAATCTAAACCTCCCCCACTGCAACTTGAGACCATTACTCCTCGTTCTGTCATCTGCTACCATTGAGAACAGTCTAGAGCCATCCTCTTTGGAACCCCCTTTCAGGTAGTTGAAAGCAGCTATCAAATCCCCCCTCATTCTTCTCTTCTGCAGGCTAAACAATCCCAGCTCCCTCAGCCTCTCCTCATAAGTCATGTGTTCTAGACCCCTAATCATTTTTGTTGCCCTTCGCTGGACTCTCTCCAATTTATCCACATCCTTCTTGTCGTGTGGGGCCCAAAACTGGACACAGTACTCCAGATGAGGCCTCACCTATGTCGAATAGAGGGGAACGATCATGTCCCTCTATCTGCTCGCTATGCCCCTACTTATACATCCCAAAATGCCATTGGCCTTCTTGGCAACAAGAGCACACTGCTGACTCATATCCAGCTTCTCGTTCACTGTCACCCCTAGGTCCTTTTCCGCAGAACTGCTGCCTAGCCATTCGATCCCTAGTCTGTAGCGGTGCATTGGATTCTTCCATCCTAAGTGCAGGACCCTGCACTTATCCTTATTGAACCTCATCAGATTTCTTTTGGCCCAATCCTCCAATTTGTCTAGGTCCTTCTGTATCCTATCCCTCCCCTCCAGCGTATCTACCACTCCTCCCAGTTTAGTATCATCCGCAAATTTGCTGAGAGTGCAATCCACACCATCCTCCAGATCATTTATGAAGATATTGAACAAAACCGGCCCCAGGACCGACCCTTGGGGCACTCCACTTGACACCGGCTGCCAACTAGACATGGAGCCATTGATCACTACCCGTTGAGCCCGACAATCTAGCCAGCTTTCTACCCACCTCTTGACTACCTCCATCATGACTGCCTCATCAGGAGAGGCGGAAGAGGATACTAATGGTTCTGTTCCTACAGTTGCTCGTGTGAGAGATCCCAAGCCTGCTCAGTACCAAGATGTTTGGGGGGACAATGCTCCTGGCACACAGCAGATGGCACCAGCTGAGATGGCTGTAGGGATGCTCTTGACTGGGGTGGGGAACCTACGGGTCCCAAAAGGGCCACTACTATGTCCCTGGATTCCAGCTTTACACTGCCCAAGGACCCCTCCTGTAAACTCCCTGCTGGTATTGTGGCAGAAACCCAGGTGGGCAGGTGGCATCTCTCCCCCAGTGGGACCAGCTAGGTTGGGAAACATAGGAACCCACTTCAGAGTCTGATAAGGATGAAACTTTTTCTTGAGACCAAGATGGTACTGTACCCATTGATACTGCAGAGGAAGGCTGACTCTGAAGCGGAGACAGAGATATCATCTGTGCCTTTCCCTTAGATGATACCGGCCTCACTGGTACCCTGATGCCACATCTGGTGGAGCTGCTTAGTTGGAGGGGAAGGCCCTGGAGGTGGTGCCATCAGCACTGGTGCCAGGTGAGACTCTTGAACCGCTGGTGGAAAGGTTCCACAACCCTTTCGCAGCCTCCAACACCTCAGGAGTAGGCGGGGTGCCAGAAAGATACTGTGTGGTACAATGTGGCAAGGAGATGCCAATGAAGATGCTTAGAGAACCAGTCTTGACAGGCCCACATTGGCCTCTGGAGTCAATGAACTTCCCTGTTTAGAGGTGTGCTCTGGGAATTGCTTCCTTTTTGATCATCCTCCTGAGTTTTTATTAGAGCTCATCCTCTTTGATTTCTTTGAGGTCCTCATACGGAGTCCAATTTCTTATGCCTCTTGGTACCAGTAGCATGGCAGGTGTACTCCTGACCAAGACAAGGTGCTCTGTACCCAGAGCAACGTAGAGGGCTCAGATGGAGGCCACAAAGGCAATTCGATGACCAGATATTTTAACCTTACTGCCCTGTCTTTTTTCTGAAGAGGATTAAAGCCCTTATAAATGCTGCACTTGTCCCTCACATGAGCTTCCTCCAGGCACTTAAGGCCGCCGGGGTGAGGGTCCCTATTCAGCATAGCCTTGCCACAACAGTGGCAGGGCTTGAAATCCAGAGTATGTGGGGGATACCTCCGGTACTGGGGGTGGTTCATGCTCAAACAATAAAAACAATTTTTTTAAACTAGCAAATTGAGTAACTACTAGACTACACTAACTACACATAGGTACAATATATAGGTATCGAGAAAGACTTGCAGAAGCAAGAACAGGGAGCTTCAATCCTGTAACAGGTGGTAGAAAGTTACTGAGGTGGGTGTGGGGCGCTCAGCCCTTTATGCCTTTCCAATGTGTATGAGACAGCAGAGGGTGCTCAGGCTGCCCTGACAGGTACTACCAAGGGAAAAAACTCTTCAACAACTGTGCACCGGAGAGCACAAATAACTACAGTGGAATGGACATGTGCAATCACTCAAAGAAGATTTACTCAGAGTCCTCACTTTAATAGCTAAAGTAAAAGGTATTATTGTGTGAACAGAAAAGCCACCAGAACGAAGCCAAAAACTTTTTGTTCAACTTCAAATTAAAGATAAGACATAGCGAAAAAAATAGAAGTGATTTCTTAGGGTTTAATGCCAGACTAATATTTTGGTAATGCTGCTAATTATAAATGACAAATTAATTATTGTCTGCAGTACTGTTACAGCCCTGTTGATCCCATGAGAGAGACACGGTAGGTGAGTTCTGTATAGTTTGATAGCTTGTCTCTTTCGCCAACAGAAGTCGGTCCAATAAAAGATTACCACACCCACCTTGTCTAAATTAATTATTGTAGTTTGTGCTGATCCAAATACTTTTGCATAGCATAAAAATACGTATTTGGTCAAAAGTTACTCAAAGAAAACCAGTAATGTTGTTTGACAATATTTTTACATTATACCCCTTGAGCTGGCTCCTTAGAGTAGATGAATTAGGAAAATATCCATTATTTGATGCAAATGTCCAAGCAAAACATACTGATAAGACACTGCCTGTGAACTCACCCCACAGCACACATGATCATCAGAACCCCACGCTGCTGTCAATAACAAAAAGAGTAGGATAGGCCATAAAAATATTACCTAAAGCAGAAGTGCGTGATGATACACAAAAGTAATGGTGTAGTATAAAGGTTTCATCAACATGAGTCTGAGATGAACACATTACTCAGAAGTGAAGTCACAGCAAGTTTTATGCATTCCAAACAAGTGCCAATAAAATTTTATACCTCACATAAACTATTCATGTCACATCACAGAAAAATTATTTTACAAATGTGTTACGGGTTTTAATAAAATATTATTGGAACTATTTGTATTCTACTCCTACAAAGTATTATTTATAATTCTGCCCCGCCCTTTATCGCCTTGGTCGAAACCATGAGGCAGTAACAAGGGCGCGTGCGCGGACCAACAGACACTACTACTTTTAAAAGCTCCAGGTGCATGCTCACTACTCTCAGTGGAATACAATAAGGACCACTGCTTGAAGAAAAACTATACGTGGCTCAAAAGGCAAGAGAAATTAATATTAAATTGGAGGCAAACTTACACTTATCATCTCAAAAATTTACCCAAGACCTCTCTCCCATTCATACAAATCTCTCCTTTCAGCCTGAGATCTTGGGTCCTGCCAGATCAAGAAGCAAGAGCTGGGTCTTACTAGGTGACGAGGGATTCCCCGCCCCCCCAAGGTATAGGAGCACTCATTCCTAATTCAGTTCTGAAACTGAAGGTTAGTCTCTTCCTTCTTAATTCTGCACCTCTCATGTGGGCCAGTCAAATCAAGTAAGGGAACCAGCAAGCCTAGTACAGTGAATCCTAGTACCTAGTAAATGGGAAATCAATCCCAAAAAGCTACTAAGCAATTATTTTCTGCAGCACCTTTTGGTTTTTCTTTGGGAATATACAGTGCCAGTTTTTGTGACCCAAAAGGTAATGTTTGTGTCTGGCTACTTAGAAGCCTTAAATATAACAAGTCTAAATCACAGTTCAAATGCAAAGAAGCAACTGTGACAAAAAAGCCAATTTTTCTTCTTTCAACTCTCTATGGAATTAGCTGAAAAACTGACAAGTAGCGAGCATACTTTTAAGAATCACAGAAGTGAGGAAGTCATTTCTTCCAAAAATACTTGCAATGTGAATTACTAATATTCAAAGTCATGGTTTAATGCAGGATTAGAGAAAGACTTGATAGAGCAATATATTATACAACGTAGTAACACATTTCTTTCATGCTATTTTAACTTATGATAAACCCTCACCTTAATACACAACAGAGCACCATAAGATGAGTGGGCACATTAGCTGGATTGAGCATTGCTGGTGTATCTGATCTCATACAGGCCAAAAACGCCCTCATTCTTCGGTTCTTGTCCTCTACTGCTTTTCCCAGCCACAGCTTCTTCAGATTGGGACAGGTCCATTCCCTGAACGCAAGCGCTTCCACCAGTTCAGGAGTCTGGGGAGATTTTCCTTTGTAAGCAGCCCATTCTTTAATTATCACTGGGGAAACTATGGAACAAAAACAATTGAGAAAAAAAATTCAAAGTCTTGTATATTTTAAACTTCATATCCAGATAGCCTCCCCATTTAAATCAATAGGTCATTTTAACCCAGGTGGTGTTTAGATATTATATTGGCTGTACTGATTCTGTATCATGTATGCTAATTTGCATGACTAGTAACCAATCAGCAAGGTCCTGAAGGACTATTTGTTTCACATGCACTCACTTCAACACATTCTCTAATATGCAAGAGTATTCATAAAAACACAAATATATTGCAGGAACGTTACTGTCAATTTATTTTTAACTTAATTAGTTTATTATCCAAAGTATTTTTCTCTATCATAATGGAAGATAAGCTACTTAATTTCTCTTTTTACCCAGATATTCTCCTAATTAGGTTTTGCATGTTTGATTAAAGAGTTGGAGGGATGTAAAATGAAGAATATTTCCCAAAACAGCACATAAATACTAAATACTTCCTAAGCGTCAGCTGCTTTCACCTCTACAACTTTATCTTTGTGCAGCTGATGGTGATGAACAGGTGGCACAACTTTACAAACAAAAAAGGAGGACTGGAAAGGAGAGATGCATCGGGAGTGGAAATGTAAAAGGAAGCCTTGGGCAGTAATGTCTAATGTTCATTTGTCAGCTGTGACAGCCACGTAGGCCTGGTGGAAAGGGGCAAGGTGGTCCCTGGACATGGGGGCAGGCTTCCGATCAGCAGTGATATGACAAACTGATGTAACTCTTCACTTTCCTGTCAAATCTGTTCTCTGCGAAGACACCGGGTTGGTTAAGGAGGCAGAAGACTGGCGTCCCCTGCAATACCTGGGTTTTGCTTTGTGGGCTGTCTGCCCTGGGAGTAGGAAAACATCCTCTGCCTTTGCTGGCGGGTACTTGTATGGCTTTTTGTAGGGAGACCGTGTGTAAACTCCGACGTACCACAGTGTGACCCTTGAGTCCTTGAGGGAATAGAGTACTTTATCTGCCCTTTTATTGAAGAGCTCCATCTCCTGAAAGGGTAGGTCCTTTATCATGAACTGTATTTGGTATGCTCGATGTCAGAAGCCACAAGGCTCATCTGATTGTGACCACCATGGCCACTGACCTTGCAGATGTATCAGATGTGACCATGGCTGCCTGCAGCAATGTCTTTGTATCCATCTGGCCCTCCTTAAGGATCTCCTTCATTTCATCACTGTAGGATTTTTGAAAGGAAAGAAGTGACCCTCCCATATGTGAAGCAACTGTATTTGGTGACTAATGCCTGGCAGTTCTCTACCTAAAGATGCAGTGAGGCTGATGAATATGCCTTGCATCCAAAAAGGTCTAATTTCTTCGGATCCTTGTCCATATGAGTATGTTTAGTGAACTTCAATTTTTCTTGTACTTGTGTTCGGGTGGGCATAGAAACACTCTAAGCCCTTCTAGAGCATATAATACTTATTTTCTTTCCACCTCCAAGTGAGCGGAGAAGTGGCCAGGATCTACCATAGTCCTTCCAGTTCCTCTAGCCACTCGTTAATGAGGAGGACGATGAACCTGGCCAGTGCTGTCACACTCAAAAATATCAAAAAACTTAAAACTTTTCTTGTATGAATTTGGTCTCAATATCGAGGGTCTCCAGTTCTGGACTAGAGGCCCTGGAAGGCTTTAAAGTCTCTGATCACGGCAGTGGAGGCTAGGCTGGGGTCACAGCTTCATCCAGAGACAAGAATGTTTCCTTGGATGGAGACAGGGATCATTGTGATAGCCCCTTTGTCATCTCCTGCAGCCCCACATCTGTTTCCAGTGTGGGTGACCTAACCAATGATAGTGCCAGAGAGTGGGATCTCCTCCTCCTGCTAGAAGCACAAGAGGTTGATTTCTTTCACACAAAGGACAAAGGTCCTCAGTAATGCCAATGTGGCCAAGCTGAAATGCCACACTGATGCTGGTGTGGTTCAAACTGGCCAACCCAGTCCCACTTTCAGACCATTTTGGGCAGTGATCTGAAGCCCTTATGCTCTCCTTGGGGTCATTCTCCAATGGCGTAGGAGATGGATCTCTGCTTGTTGTTGTCAAGGAGTGCTGGTGATAGCGAGGAGAAGTATTTCTCTTCTTCAGAAAGTGGTTCCATGGGGAAATATGGAGCTGGTTCCAGTTCCAGTCACTTCTTCAGTACTAGGAATATGCCTCCAGGGCATATCTCGAGCCCTTACTCGGCTCTGTCAGGGGTATCAGTGCCATATGGGTGCTGGATCTTTGATTGCTTAGGGCCTTTGTCTTTGGAAGAGCGATGTTCCATGAGCTCCTTCAATTTAAGAGCTATCTATAAGATCAATCTTGTTGTGCGAGTCTATGTCCCCTTTGAGTGGGAATAGATGCCAGCTTTACTATCTGCCATGCACACTTACAGCGATAGACATGACACATACTTGAAGCATTATATATTCACGCATATTCTTTTGAAGAATATTATATAACATGAATACACAGCTGCTCAAGTTGCCACAATTGGTAATTGAGAAGAATAGTAAAAAGAGAGTCACAATAACTAGAAGCCTTAGATCTCCCTAGCCCCCATCAATCTGGTTACAGAGCTGGATATTACACAGAAACCATCCTTGTCACACTGGACAACAATTTCATCCCAGTGATCAGGTGTCTACGCTGATATTAGATTTATCAGCTGCCTTCAGTTCCAGTGAATATGAAGTACTGTTGACTTGCCTGAAGTTATTTCTTTGTGACAGTGGGATGGGGCTCCTTGAGCAGCTTTGTTCCCTGTAGGCTGAAGCCCCAGAAGATGTATTTGTATCATCAATTCTAAGGACATTCCTGTGCAGGCTGCTGCAGGGTTCCATCTTGCTACCATTCTCGTTCAGTATATGCACAAGGCCAGGACTGAGTATTTTTGTGTACTTTTTAACTGTATGATCTCAGTGTTGTAGTGGACATTTCAATTAGAAAACTTGACTCCTTTGCACAAAAGAAAAAGTAATGGTTGAAATTCAAATTATAGCTCCCTCCATCTAATGTTTCACCAACAGAAGATAAGCCGTGGTCTCATTCCATTTCATATATGCCAGGAAGACAACCTAAGTTCTTATGTATAATTAGACTTAAGCCGGTATAAAATGGGAAGAACTGGTGGTACTTAACACCTTGCCCTAGACAGAACCCCAAGGGCACTCTGAAATCAAATCTGTAAAGTACAAAACAGCTTTGTTTAGGTCTGAACAATGAAGAAACATCCTGGCAGAAGACTAAATGATTGCAGTGTACCTCTACCCTTACTCAAGGGATAAGTAGGCAATACTATCATCTTGGTAACTTTAATGTTGGATGAATTAGTCACTATAATTGGAAATTCCATATAAACAAATTTAAGTTAATTGCCAGGAGGAAAATAACTACATATAGTTTTTCATCCTAATTTCCAAGAAGATTTTGTTTGTGCAACAGGCTGCTTCTTCCTGAAAAAAATACATGCTTTTCTCTGCATCAGCTCAACAATAAATGTTACTATTTACTGCAAAGGAATAATACATCTCTCAGAGCTTTTAAAAATGATACAATCAACTAAAAAATACTTGTGGAAAGAAAGGTGGAAAGAAAGAAACCCCTCTACTTCCCCTTCTCCCCAATGCCAAACTTCCTATTACTGTAAATGAAATCTGGGGAAAAAAATAGATTTTTTTCCCCAATAGTTTGTTCACTTTCTGTATATTGTTTAACCATAATCAAGATTTCCCTGTTGGTGTGGGTCTTTCACACAGCAAAAGAGGAGGGGAAAAACCTTAAAGGAAAGCATGGGTGAAAAAAACAAAAACTTTAAAGAAGATTCAAAGACAGATATACTTATCCTTATAAAAATGAATAGACAGCGTCCAAGTAAATTATTTTTTGCCAACCAAATCTTATTTCCATGTAATACTGTGTAAGGAGGGTTAGCCATGAGCCCTTGGAGTTCGTTGACCCTTCTCGCTGATATAATGGTGACTAAAAAGGCTGTCTTCAGAGTAAGGTGATATAAAGAGCATTTAGAAAGAGGCTCAAAGGGGGGGGTCCATGTGATTTGTAAGAATAACATTAAGATCCCACCTTAGAGGGCATTCTGTTGATTGGTAAGAATGCAGCAACACCTTTAGAAATCTGGATCCCGGAGGGTGAGAAAAAACTGAGAATGACTTGATGGTAGTGTGGCAAGACTGCAACCAGGTGGACTTTGATAAAACCGAGTGTCCAGGGTGTTTCAAATATAAAATAAAGTTGAGGATTTTTGGTACAGAAGCCTTCAGTGGGCTGAGGTTGTGCTGGGCTGCCCAAATTGAAAATCTTTTCATTTAAAGGAGTAAGTCTTCCCTGGGAAGAGCCTTCTACTTTGCAGCAGGATCTCTTGTACTTGTAGTGAGCAGCCTCTGTTGGTAGCACTCAGGTGACCAACATCCATTCTATCAAAAATTGTGACTTTGGGCACGGATGAAGTACCTGACCTTGTTTCTGTGATATTATGCATGGACTGTCTTGCAGTGGTACAGAAGTCTAGACAGACATTTTAAGGAGATATGTTAGCTAGAACTGTCCTGAAGATATCCGTAACAGTGTGACTGCAGCCTGTTTGATTTTGCACATCACTCTTGGAATCAAGAAAATCGGCACAACTGCATACATGAGACCTCCATCCCAGTCTATGAGGAAGGTGTCTTGCAATGATTGAGGGCTCATGCCTCCCTAGAACAAAAGGTTGGGCATTTCTTATGGTCTTTAGTGGTAAACAAGTCTATAATAGAATTTCCCATTATACTGATTTAAGGATGGAACTGTTCAGAGACCATTTGTGGCTGGCGATGGATTACTTGTTTAGGAAGTATTTTAGGTTGTTCCTGGCTCCTGGAAGATGAAAAGTGACGGGTTATCCCATGTTCATAAACACCCTATCTATAACTTCTTGATATGGGGTGATAAGAAGCACTTCCTTGCTTGTTCATACAGTACAGTGCAGATATGTTGTGGGCGAGAATTTGTGGAGTTTAGAAGAACAGGCTGGAATGCTATGCAAGCTAATCTGATTGCTCATAATTCTCGTATGTTTATGTGAAGAGTCATGTCTTTTTGAGACCAAGTCCCTTGTATGCGGACACAATCCAGATGTGCTTCCCAACCTGTACTTGATGCATCTGTGACCAACATCCTTCTAGGGGAGGTATGGAGAAGTGGGCTCTGAGCATTCTTGTGGTCTACCCACCAGTTCTGAGCTGACAGGATGAGCACTGGGACCACCATTTGCATGCTCACTATATGCTGTGGCAAGGCACCTCCTTCATCTCACCAGATTTAGTGCTTCCCCCCTCTGGCGATGGAGGGCCTGGGGTAATCGGCCCCACTCATGGCAGGGTTTGCCTTCCCCCTTCTGTGCTCCTTTGGTCGTACTTTAAGTGTAGGCCTGAAGGTTGGCCGAAGGATTCATCCGCCACCAAACAAAAAGAAAAATAGTCTCGAACAAAGAAAAGCCAGTGGGGTACCTTTCTCTGCCTCCTCCCACGTGCAGGGTGTTGCCCTGTTGGTTGCCCTGGGGTGCCAGTCCTTCCCGCAGCAGGCCTCCGGTTTGGCAGCTTCCCCTGTGGGAAGGAGCCCAGCCTCCCACCCTGGAAAAACTTATTTCCCAACTGCCACAAGCCTGGCAGCAGCGTGCCTCTCTCTTCCCATTTTCTCTCACCAAAGGAGAGGTTATTAAAGGCCTCAGGCAGGCCCTAATTGGAATCAGATGTCCCTCATTGACCTGAGGTAACCGCTTCTCAGCTAGTAGGGAAGAAGACCTTTAACATTCTGGGGCTAATGTATCTACCTTCTAGCACCCTCTTGCAGCCTTCCCGCCTGTCACAATGCCTTGACCTTAACCAGCCTTGTAATGGACACAGGTGAGGTCTGACTAGGGGCATCATGTGGGCGAGTAAACATGTGACCTAGAAGTTTGAGGCAATTTGTTATTGTAGTTGCTGGATTAGATTTTATACCAGTGATTACTGTATGAAGAGAAAAATCCTTCCTCAGGAAGATATGCTTTTGCTAATTTGGAGTTGATTAGGGCTGCTATATAAATCCATGGCATGCCCACACCTTGAATACTGCATATAGTTCTGGTCACCCTATCTCAAAGAGATAAATTAGAATTGGAAAAAGTTCAGAGAAGGGCAACAAAAATGGTTAGAGGCACAGAACAGTTTTCATATGAGGAGATTAAAAAGACTGGGACTGTTCAGTTTTTAAAAAGAGATCACTTGGAGGGGGAGGAGGGAAGAACAGAGGTCTATAAAATCATGAAGGATGGAGAATGTGAAGAAGAAAGTGTTATTTATCCCTTCACAACACCAGAACCAATGGTCACCCAATGGTATTAATAGGCAGTAGGTTTGAAAACCAAACGTAAGGAAGTACTTATTCACACAATGCATAGCAAACCTGTGGAACTCACTGCCAGAGGATGTTGTGAAAGTCAAAAGTATAACTCAATTCAAAAAAGAATTAGGTAAGTTTATGAAGGATAGGTCCATCAATCGCTATTAGCCACGATGGTCAGGAACACAACCCCATGTTCTGGATGTCTCTAAATCTCTGCCAGAAGCTGGGACTGGACGATGGGGGATAAATTGCCCTGTTCTGTTCGTTCCCCCTGAAGCATCTGGCAACAGCCACTGTCAAAGACAGAATACTGGGTTAGATGGACCGTTGGCCATTTTTATGTTCTTATGTTTTCCTACAAATCGTATTATCTGTGATGGGCTCAGAGATGATTTCCCATGATTCACCATGAATTTCAGCTGTTTGCATAGGTGAAAAACCATACGTCAGGGCTGTGGCAACTTCCTGATGAGATCTGTCTTTGATCAGGGATAAAATTGGGATAAAAGTAAATGACATCACCTCAGATATGTCACCACTATAGACAGACATTTTGTAAAGGCTCTTGGTTCTATGGAGAGACTGAATGGTATCACTTTGTATTGGTAGCGACTGGGCCCCACTGTGAATTGCAAGTACTTTCTGCAGGTAGGATGGATGGTGATATGGAAGTATGCATCTTGTAAACAGCCATGAAACAATCTTGAGCCTGAAGGGCAAGGATGATGGAGGCTAGAGTTACCATCCTGTATCTGAGATGGTAGATATATTTGTTCAGTCTTCTCAGGTCTAGAATAGGACAAAATCCCCTTTTTTCTTTGGAATAAGAAAATATCAGAATTAGAAGCCTCTTCCCCTATACTCCAGAGGCAATTTCTTCTATGGTTCCTAGGCAAAGTAGGAAAGCCACTTATTTAAGCTGATTTTCATGAGAAAGGTCCTGAAGAGGAGCAGGGAATGGTGTCAGTAGGGGGTGAGGACCAAAATTGGATGAGAGAGCTATGGGTGATACTTTCAGCACCCACCTGTCTGTTCTCATAGACCATGCCTGAAAGAAGAAAGCAAGGTGGCGTACAAAAGTCAGAGTTTAGAGATGGTCCCTGAGTGGGTCAAGTATGGCTATGAACTCTTGTGAAAACCTGCTCCCTGGAGGCCAGTGCAGTGTGACAACAGTTGAGGAAGATGCCTCCTCTGAGAAAACCTCTGTTTCTTCCTGGGCGGACATTCAGATCATCTGTATTGGTGTTAGAAGTCTTCTGCCTAGTTTGCCCCAGCACCTAACAGGCTTACAGTTTGTGGTATGTGCCCACAGAGTGGAATGTCCTGGAATCTTTGAGGGACTGTCATCTGTACGAGTGCTAAATAATTCTGTGTCCTTGAAGGGCAAATCCTCAGCTGTGCTTTGCGCCTCTTTTGGAACACCAGAGGCTTGCGGACACAAAGCTCTGCAAATAGTCACAGAAGTGGCCGCAGATCAAGCTGATGTCCCCTATGCATCCATGGCTGCCTGTTAGCAACGTTTTAGCTGTTCGCTGTCCTTCCACAATAATGCTTTTCAAATTCTGCTCTGGAGTCTTATATTCACCTTCACAGCTAAACTTCCACACTACCCCAAATTGTATCTTACAAATAAGGCCTCGTAACTGACAATTCATAGCTGCAATGATGCTGATTCACTGTCCTTTATTCCAAGTAAGTAATTTTTTAGAGCTGTGTCTTTTGGGGTGCTTGTAATCTGCTTAGTCTGTTCATGGGTCAAAGAGACCAGCAAGGAAGGTGAGTGAGGAGTCAGCACAGAATGGAATTGGATGGTGTAACCAGATGTTATAACTTCCGACATCCAACAGGTGGATGTCATCTTTTCCCAAAACACCCAGATTGGTCAGATAGTTTCTAAACAACAGGAAAAGAGGAGGAGAGTGGAACTTTGAATCTGAATGGTAGCATGGTTTTCAGCTCTCAACCTGCATATCAAAATGAATACTTGCCAGATGAAGTCTGCTATGTAGTCTTGCTTGCAGAGGTCAAGGTCTCTTGTTCTGGAATCTTGGCCATTTCCCGAGTGGCTTAGACATTCTTTGCTCAAACTATCTATGCAGAACAAAACTCTGAAATGACTGAGGCCTGTTATATTTTCTTCTGTTAGCAGGAGTATAGATGCCAAGAGAACAGAGGATCACTCTGGAATGTTAAGTGAACTAAGCGACTCAGCTGTCCTCTCACTGAATAGTTTTGATTCCCCAAATGAGAGTGTTTGGACCTCTTTTGGATGGAACCAGGATGCATGAAGCATGACTACTGCAGTAGCCATGAATCAGGACACCATATCTGCTACATCCAAAACAGCCTGTTGAGGTGGCTTGGCTGTAAGATTACCCTCAGAGATGATAAACTGAAATTGTTCCATGCTCTTATGGTAGTTGCTCAATAAAGTAAGCAAGCTTATTATAATTGATGTTATCGTATTTTGCCATAAGAACTTGATAGGGTACTTTGCTACTCTGAATTGCAAAGTGGTGAATAAGTAGATCTTACGACCAAAGAGATCCAAATGATTTTGATTTTTCATCATGATGTTGTTTTAGAAAGCTGTTGGTTACGTTCATTTGCTACATCACCACTAAAGAATTAGGTACTGATTGGGGAAAAAAGGGTCCTCAGATCCTTGTGACGGTATATAATATTTCATGTGAGTTCTTTTACATGTTGGAGCTAAAGTTAGAGTTTATCAGACTGTCTGAGCTGGCTCCAGCGGGGCATCATTAATTGGCAGGCCTACTCACTATGTGGCTGAAGTTTGGAAGTTCCATGAAATTGTGTGGAGCTTCTTGGATTTCTTCCAAAGGGATCTGTAGTGATTCAGCTACCTGTTTCATCAAGTCCTGAAACTGCTTAGAATTGCCAGCATATAATGGTGGTGGAGGCATCACAGCCTCATCGGGCTGGTACTAAAGTTCCCTCTTCAGTATGTTGTTCCTCCTCATATGGCTGTTGAAACTGATGCAGAGGATTTTATGGTAGAGCTGGCTGCCGCCACAAATTCACTTTCTCAGAATCCCTTGTTATTCTGAGATAATACTCATTATCTCATGAGTTCCACAAACAGCCTGATGTGCCCCATACTGATATGGCTAAGGACCCCAAGGTGACTGGTACCAGGTCATTTGAGGGTGGTATTATGTATCTGTCCTGTCTAGATCTTGTAAATCCCTATCTGAGTGGAACTTTGTGGAGGAAGCCATGGAAGAGTAATCTGGTGAGTTCTTCACATACAGGTAAGAATCTGATGAACAATAAACATCTGATTCAAATGAGAGAGCCAAAGATGGTAGAGTGACTGGAGACAGAACTCTAGACCCGGACAGTAATGCAGAGTAAGATGGTACTGGCGACAATCTTGTGTCCAGTACCAAAATATCTATACACTCTGCTAGTAGAGATGACTCTGGTACTTCTGAAATTACTAAGTCTTTAGACAACATTAATCTACTCAGTACAGGTGACAAAAAGGGAGACGGCAACTTGGAAGCTACTTCCCTACGAGCCACTGTCGGTACCAGAGGAGCCATAGACTTACTTGGCACCAAATGGCCGTCCACAGCCTCATCAGCACTGCACACTTATTTAGAGAAGTCACAGCCAGTACCACTTACTTGCTAGGCATTGCAGATGCACTCAGTACCATAGGCTTAGCAGAGGCAGTGAGTCTACTCTTTGTTAAAAGTTTACTCAGTACTAAGCTAACAGAGCCAGGCTTCAATGTCAGTACCATCTCAGCCTGTGCACTGACGGATTTTTCACACTTGGTGCTAAAGTAGTGATTTTCCTGATCAGTAACAAAGCACCAGTACTGAAATCTCCTAGAGCCTCAGCAATGTCCTTATCAGGACATGAAGTCTCCATAGCGGTGACTCCCTCAGGCAATTTCAGCCTCTTATTATCAACTTCTTTTTGAAGTGATCTAAGTTGGCTCCTGTGTTTAGAAGGTATTGTAACACCACTTTCAGTGTGATCTCCTTGCACTGTCCTACTGGTTGCATGGGTCCTGGGAGTCACAGAAACCAAACCTGACAGGGTACTCTGAATTTCTGCATTCCCTTATACAAATGGGGTCCGAGGCTCTGGACCTGAAGAGGCCCACACAGATCAATCTATGAGAAACATTTCTAATTTGGTTTCTCTGATCTTTTTAGTTATCCTGCCAAATGATCTACAAATATTAAACTTAGAAGAACATGAACTTCTGCTAAACAATAGAGAAAACGTATGTGGTTGTCATTCAAGGGAATAGCATCCCTGCAGACATCACATGACTTAAAGCAAGGAGATTTAGGCATTCCCATCAAGAACACAGTAAACCTAGAAAACTAAACTCCCCCTTCTGACTAGAGAATTGAGACGACATGGGGGAAATGAACCCTATGTCCTAATAAACTCTCTCTAAAGCTATTTTCACTAACTATACAAACAAAACTAATCACTACACTAAGCACTAAATTAACACTACCTATTCATCTAAGTATTTACCATGTCAGTAAACAAGCTACCTAAAGTGGACACTGCAGGACACTAAAGCCCCGTTTAAAGCTTAAGTGGTGAGGCACTGCCCCTAGATACCCTCAGTAAGGGGTACAAGGATAATCAGGCTGCACGTGTGGACCAGACACTGCTGACAAAAATCTCCAAAGGCACATATGCCCCTGAAGTAGAGTACCCATACTGTAAGGAACCAGGTTATAGGCAGTCTGGCCTAGCAATCACAGCTGGGCTGAGGTCTGCACACTAGGGATGGTAGTCACCGAGCAGGAGCTGGAGGAATTGCAAGAGCCGGGTCCCATAAGCAAGAGTCAGGATCAGAGTCGGGCTGGAGTTGGAGACTGGAGATCAGAGGCTGTACCAGGTTGGATCAGGGTCAGAGTCAGGCTGGAGTTGGAGACCAGAGGCAGTTCCAAGCTGGAATCAGGATCAGAGTCAGGCTGGAGTCAGAGACCGGAAATCAGAGGCAGTACCAGGCTAGAATCAGGAGGCAGGAATGAGGGTCACAATCAGGCTGGGACTGGAGACCGGAGATCAAGCAAAGTCTGGCACTGCAGCAGGCTGAAATCTGTGCCATTGCCCAGGCAACTTTCTAGGGCAACTCCTAGGGTTAAATAGGGTGCTTGGCCAATCAGAGGGCTGCAAGGTATGTCACTCTGGGCCTCTTGGGCGGTACTTCCTGCGATGCCTACTCTCCACAGTACTCCCCAGCTGTGCCTTTGCATGGCTTCCTTATGGCACTGTGGTAACATCAGCTGTCCCAAGCTCTGCAGATCCAGGTTCTAGACCCCAGATCTTTACACACAGCAACAATCACTCCAAGAAGTCGTAAGGGACTGGTGCAGGTGTTCTCGTTCTGCTCTTTATGCCCTCACACAGGTGAGTGGGAGCACAAGGACATGAATGGTACAGGCACAGCATAGTAGCTGCTGCTATTCAAAAGATTTCAACCTTGGGTGCATGCACACAGACCCATTTGTGAAGAACACCATTTGGTTTTGTTTGGCCTTCTGAAAAAAAAAATAAGTTCACTAATTGCATCTTCTAACAGAATTTTTTTGTGTGACTTTGATAATTACATACAAAGAACATCACAATATAAAAGTATGGCAGTGGTCAGTTAGTTTATATAAACGTTTCATTACCCTACAGTTTGCATATTCAACGACAACACTGACACAGTTTACCATGTGTATTTCACAAACCTAACTCCGACTCATGACAGTTACACACTCTTAAACACACACACATTACTTACTATACATATTAGAATATACAATATATATATATAACAAGTGAAGCTCGTGTTGACAGATTTCAACAATGAGTATTGTAGATCAGAGTTAAGGTTTGTATAACAAAGATGGCAGTTTTTTAGGCATCAGTACAGCCATTAAATGAATATATAAACTGTAATAGTAATGAATAATTTAGACACACTGCCTTAGCTGTTTCCATACTTTTTAACAGTTCATTTTCGAATGCTGCATGTTTTAGATGTATAGGGCATCTTAAATATAATGTAACTAACTCTCTGTGGTCTCCTTGATCTCTGTCCCTTCCCTCCTTCTTCTCCTCACCTTCCGCTTTCTGCTAAAATGGCTTGATTTTCTTTACTCATCCCATTTTGCCATACCCCTGGCCACCATAATAAAAAATAAAGAAATAAAAATACTTTAAATTGAAAAATCCCACATGAAATTAGCATGTAACCATCACAACCCTGAGCACTTCACTTGTATGTTTTATCTCTTGCCTCTACCCTTTAATTTTTGTCTTTTTAGATTCTGCAGAAACTGCATGTTCTTATTAACATTACCGTAAATTCTACTTATTAACAATCTTTCAGTTCCCAGCAAAAAGAACCTATTATCTGGAGGCTGCATTTAAGTGGAAGGCAGGTTTGCAGGGCTGCAGCCAAGGAAGAGAACGCTGGGATGTGCCGGTACCTCTCCCTGCAACCCCACAAACCTGTCTGCAGTTGATGCTCAGCACTTCTCAGCTCTTCCTCCCCTAGGTGCAGCCCCACAAGCAGTTTTATGTGGCTGCAGCCAGGGAAAGAAGCACTGGGACATGCTGAGATCAGGCCCCTCGTGCCAGAGTAGGGCACAGCCCGGAGAGCACAGAGGTACCATGCAGTCCTGCAGGGCCCCAGCATCCCTACTCCCCAAGGAAAGCCACCAGTATCCAGGCTGCAGCCCGCCCCTTCCTGCTGCTGCCCTGTCCAGATCCTCCCTCCCAGCTGCTGGCAGGTTTGCAGTGTTGCAGGCAAGGAACGCATGTCAAAAAGTTGTCATACGTGACAACCTGTTGCCAATATCCAAATATTATTAAAGTAAATGGGACAGAACTGGCTCCTGGAAAAATGCTGCTATTAACCGGAAGTCATTAATATCAGGATTACTATTAAGTGGAACCCACTGTATTTCTTACTTATAATCCTTATTTGCACCAACATGCTTGGGCAGAGTTGAAAAATGAACTTCTCTTGAGCTCAAGTTCTGTGTCTTAATTACAGGTACTGCACCCTAGCACAATAAGAACCACAACCACAATTGGGGCGCTGGGATACTACTGCAATAAACACACAACAACATTGCACAAGAATTTCCTACATTAAAAGAAAAAGAGAGCCTCTGCTAGGAGTTTTCTACTCACAGAAGCAAATGACTATAGCCAACAGAAGTGATTCAGAAATTTAAGGCAAGTCAATAAATGTTGAACTGGCTGGAATAAGAGACATTTTACTTCTAGTAACATAAAAGTTTAAGGAGACCAAAAGTGAGTTGGTACCCCTATTTCCTTGTTACCAGCGCCACCCTTACTAGGAACACCAGAGGATAGTGAGAGCTAAGTCAGCAGCAACTTCTGCCTCCACAGACTAAGGAAACTCTGAAGGGCAGTGTAAACTAAGGGAGGGAAGAGGGGGACCCAGCCAAGTAGCTCAAAAACTCTAGGGAACTCTGTGCAGTTTTTCAAGAGAAAAAAGGAAACCTGCATAAAGCTAAGATAGTTAAGGGCTTCAGCACTTACAGCTTTAAGCACTTTAGCTATTTAGGTGCATAAAGTAAATGCGTAAGTAAATCTATACAGCAGCTTCAAGACAGTAATCCAAGTCAGCAACAATGAACATTGCACAGAACTTTATTTCAAAGCCAATCTCCTAAAACTCTGTTAACACAAGTGTGTCTAGAATCTACATGTGTGAACTTGTGAGTTTGGAAATTATTCTGTTTGAGAAAGAGGTGGATTTAAAAAAAAAAAGACTCAGAAAAGGGATAATTTGACTACTTATTTCAAAACTATTTCTTACTTTATGACTTTTGAATCTCAGTGAAACTAGAGATTGAATCTCCTGCCTATAAGGGTCACAAAATATTTCACAATAGTTTGTTCCAATTAAAAATTGGTGGGAGGGAGGGGTGTAAATGAAAATAAGGCATACAAATGATTACTGTATGTAGCCTTAGACAAAGATTGCAAATGACATCTTCACAACAAACAAATCTAAATATTTGCTTTTTAAATTTGGTCTACTGACAGCAGAATCCTACAAATAAATATGTTACCTTTTCTCCTGTTGACAATCATCTATTTAATACTTTGCTTTTCCCTAACCTTCCCAAGATCTTGTTACAGAGGTTTAACCACTTTTTGGTATGTGTTTGACATTAAGAAAACCTTTCCATATATAAACTGAGGTTTTCTCAAATGAAATGAATCACTGGCAACTACAGATCTGAAAATGTGTATAGCTGATTAATGTCAGCACTAGCACCCATGCTTTTGACTGCATTAGCAAATGGCCTCTGTAACAAATCTGCTCACAAAAAAGTGCAGTTTTTAAATTGTTAGTTGGTTTATGACTAAGTTGCTATACCTGAAGCCTAAGTAAACTACAGTGTAATAAAAATAAAATTTTCATGTGTCGATGTTTGAAAGCTAAAAAGAGAAACAAAACTAAATTCCACTGAAACACACTAGACAGAGTATTTTGGAAACGCAGAGGAAAAAACAGAGAAAACTGACATATGCATTTAACATTTCTGTGAAAACTATGTTAATATTTGTGTGAGAAAGGAAAAGAAATTTCTTACATTCAATTCCTAACATAATACTTTGAATCTAAAGAGCACACCAGGACCAAAAATGACAGACTATTCAGGAAAAGTCAGGCAGTAGCCAGACTATACATTTTCTTTCATGTTAGTGTTCCAGCTATAAACCTCCAATTTTGCTTACTGACTCCTTTTTTAGTCATTAAACAATTACAGAGAATAAATATAGTAAGAAAAAAGATTATAAAGTAATTTATTTATAAGGACCCATAAAATCTGCCACTTTTGTCCTGACAGAACATTAAAATTTTATCTCAGTGACATTCATGAAAGCCTAATAATTACTCTCATTTTTGATCATGCTGAAAATGTGCATAAGATTATGGAGTTTTGAAGAGAAAAACGATGGCTAGAGTACATACATTCTGGTGGAAGTCTGTTCTTTCTAAAAGCAAGCCTTTCAGTTTTCTTTCTGCTTTCTGCCAAACTAAACAGGACTCCGTAAACATACTGACGAACTGGCCTATAAAGCAGAGCAGCAGGAGGCAGGTCTTTGTTGGCTTCGTCTTCAATAGAAACGGCAATTTTGATTTCACCCTTTGCATGGAAGAAAGCAGAATAATATTGCACATATGTATATATATATATTTTCCATTCAACATAAAAGTAAGTATGCTAACGCAATCCTGCTTTAAAACCATTTCAGTCATATATTTAATCAATACAAAAGATATATTTGAAGAACAGATGCCTAGAGTTAAGCTAGAATTTAGGGACTACTTTCAAAATCACAAGTGACTTAGCAGCACATGCCTCACTGATTGTATGCTCCTAAATACCTTAGAGATTTTGAAAATCTTCCCCGTAGTTACCCCCAGTCTGAAACAGGTTTTTGCTTCTCAGTCACTGCTACACACAATTATGCAGGTGACGCAAAGCCTTTTAAATAGCCAAGAAATATATTAATAAAGCAAAAATATTCAAAATTGAGCATTTTACCAGTAAAGAAACAATTAGCGATATGATGAATCTGTTTTTTTTAAATGGATCCCAAACACTAGTCAAATTGCATTCAAAGACTTAACAGGAAAAGTCAGATATGACAATATTTTGAAAATTGGTAAAAGCTGCTTTAGAAATTTAGAAGTGTATTTGTAATTAAAATATGCCTTAAGTAAAGCTATGTAGCCATCCATTTAATGCCTTGCATGGCTTGTACTAAGTTTTGACTACTAAGTGAACAATTTAATTTAAAATGCTGTATAAACTGAAAAGATACATAAGGTGAATATACAACAATTTTAAAATAAAAATAAAGTGCATAGCTTACTTTTGTGTTCACTATGAAAAAGGATTAATACAATTACATAAGTATAGCGCTTCTTGTAGATAAAAACTTTTGGGAAAGGGCAGCATTGAGTACAGGGCTGAGGGCCAGGGCTGTCTGACTTATCGCAACTCTAGTCCCTGGTTGGACTGGCTTGGGGCAGGTTGCTTAACTCTGTCTCAATCTGCTCTCTGTAATGTGGGAAATAAATACTATCTACCTTACAAGGATGTCATAATGTTAGTATCTGTTCTCCCCCTGGTTCAATGTGGCTCTTGACAGGGCAGAACTCTGCAAGTATAGTGTCCTTATGCAAGTGGTCCAACCTGACTGCTTTCTACAAGCCCTAACCTGGAAGAATTTTTACAGCAATTTTCTAATGAGGTACAAATGGGCCCAGATGTATCACTTATTAACCTAGACATGGACTATTTTCTTTACTCTAATTGTCTCAGTCTATCACTAACCTCTTCCTATCGTAGAGACATTCGGGGGCTCTTGGAGAACACAAAAGTAGATCAGTGGCTCTCCAACCTTTTGAGGTCAGGCTTTTTACAGGGTTTGACACTTCAACTCCCTATTAAAGCCCCCCATGTCTTGGAGTCTTTGTGGAGTAATAAGCAGATTTTAAAAATGCCCATTCTGAGCCACTGTATACCAGATATCTCAATACTTTCTCTTGTGTGAAGTCATTGCTCAATGAGCGAGTGTAAGAAGTCCATTCAACTTTCTAGTTTCATTGGATATCAGTGCCCTAATCAAGATTCCCCCACAAAGATCACATCTGTGTGGCTGTCTGACTACATATTAGAATGACCTGATTAGTGTGAAGCTAGAGAATCACAAAGTACATTCATTTCTTGGGATGCATCCTACAAGCCATTAAGTGGTCATATTTGATGTTTTCTAGAATATGCTTTTTTCTCCCCTGCTCTTTTCTCCACTCTTTGTAATTCTGATTTTTTGAGGATTGTATCTTACTGGACACTCACCCATATGTCCCCCCTCAAGAGTTTGGTGGTTTTTTAATAGAAAGGAATATGTTTACCCTCTGTATGAGTGCTTACTCATTTGCCCCTTTCTGAGCTTTAATGTTGGTCACTTTGAAGAAATATTTTTTGCAATCTTTGTGTAATTAGAAGGTTAGGGCAGAGCTCTTGCTTCCTGCTCTTAAAAGATATGGGGAGAATGTTCTGGAACCCCTGAAATATTTATTGTTAGACCATGCTGAATAGGGCAGAGAACACATGCCAGACTATATATGCTTTTTGAGGCTAAAAATCGTAAGAACTTGGGGAGTTTTCTACATGACAAATGCTGCTGAGATCTTCAGAGAATTACAAGGTGAGTACTTTTCCAATCAAGGCAGGTTTGTATTTTCTGACCATATCCTGAACAAATAATCTATAGACAATCCTATATCCCTCCATTTGTTATAGATTTTGGAGGGTGTAATGCAACCACCAAACTTGTACTGATCAGTTTTCAATAAATCATCATCATGAATGCACAGCTGCAGGGTGTGTACAAACAGCTCACCCTATAAATATTACAAATGCTGAAAGCTTTTTTTGTTTTTGTTTTAATGTTAACAGTGTTTCCATAATGAACAAGATTGCCATTTTGGGCCATCTACAAAGCCTTTAGCATGTTTTTTAAGTTATCAAAATAGTAGTGCCTGTGTGCTTGCCGTCAAAACATTCCAGTGTCACATAAAGGCTCATCTGTAAATTTACTAGCAATACAAGTAGAAGTTAGGCTGAGGAACACCCGAGTTATACTACTCTAGGTCCACGTATCAGCTGCAATGTCCTTGGACTGTGGCGATTCAGACTTACTCTGTTCTGTAGATCAATGTTTGATTCATTCATATTTTAAGATGTCTGGATTTGTATTTAGATCAAAGATTCATACATCCCTACTTATAAATATACCGTATCAATAAGCGTTTGAACACTTGGAATTAGAAAATCAGTCTTGTCTTCCATTTCAAGGACAGTGGTGTGATTTTTTGAGGGTAATTTACACAAGGCAGCATCTTAAATTAGTCCACACATGTTATCTTGTCTTCAGATTTTGAAATTAGGGAAACTGTACTGAGCATACAGAAGGATGAAGATCACTAGACTGTGTTAAATTTATGGGGAAAATAATAAGGACATAACCTATCAAATAAGCTTCTATAAACCTTTTCAACCACAAAAATTACTCCTCCCTTCTAAAAGGACAAACATAAGTTAAATTTAGCAAAAGTAGATTTTAAATGTATGTTTTGACAGAGGCTCAACTGCAAACTTCTCTCTGCTTACCACAAATTATACCACCCCCATGGCTTTAAAGGCTGATTGTGTTTAGTTTTACTGAGAGAGACATGGTAGATGAGGTAATATCTTATTACCAACTTCTGCTGGTGGAAGGTACAAGCTTTCAAGCTTCATAGAGCTCTTCTTCAGGTCTGGTGAATGTAACCAGAGTGTCTAAGCTGGTACAAACTGTTAAGCATAAGGGGTTCTCACATGCAGTAAGAGACCACTTAAAATTAAATGGGCAATTAAGAGTTACAAGGCAAACAACTAACATCACTTTCTATCTGTTAATTTTAAATCTTAACTATTCCTTATTCCTATTCTATTCTGACAAACTCTGCACCAATAATTTCTGTAGGGTCATAGACTATTGTCTATCACGTACACACAGAAATGCCACCAATACCAATGTGAACTGCACAAGTGGATCAAGAGTAGTATATGTCCCTAGTAAGATTCCAGCAGGGTCAACCAACCTGTACCCTCCCCAATTTTTTTATTTTAAATAGGCCTCTTAGGAAAATTAAAAGCATTCACTACTAACTTACCTTTCTCCTCAGAGTCTCAATTTAAGATGTTAAAATCCCAATTTTCTCTATAGTATCACATATTATACAAACACATCAATGAGTACAAGTATTCAATATTTTGTTTATAAACTCATGTACTTTACCCACAATTAAAACTTTATTTTGTCGTTTTCTTTTGAATTAAATTCCTTACAAGCTGTATTCCAATCAGCAACAACAGCTCTGAAGTCACATGGGAAGGTAGCCAACATGACACAATACTGTTACATCAATCCCCTTCCTCTCAGATTTTAGGTTTTCAGTGTGCTGAAGAATGTTGTACTGATGTAGAAACTGGCAGGGAAATGCAGATTTTTGGAAGCTCAGGAGGGGGTCATTGAGGCTTTTGGTATCCAGGAAGGTATGAAAGTTGCGTTTGATACCCAGGAAGTAGTCAAGGCTTTTGGTACTTGGAAGGGGATGAACTGTGTATCCTCCCCTCCATTTAGGGGAAGGGTACAGGTGTTTTTAATTTTTGAAATGGGAGAGTAATAATCCTTGGTAGCAACTAGCTGCTCCACTGCATCCTTCCCCAATATTTACCACTACCATACAGCAATGACAAATAAGCATATTAGTTAACGGTTTCTGATAAAATGGTCATTTAAACTGTCATCAGACTTCAGTGTTCACACCCAAGAGAGGAACAATGAAGTTCATACCTCTCAGACCTTTGTTTTAGGCTCTTGGCAAACTCAGAAAACATTGCATCAGTTACACTCAGTTTATGTTTTTAAGGTTTCCCCATAAACATGAGCGCTAGAGACAAATGAAAGCTTTAGATTCTGGAAAACAATTATGTGGCCATTTAAAAATAATCCACAATTATGTAACAATTTACATGGCAATGTAATCATATAATAGATTGGACCCTGCCTACAGATGTCAAATAGCATTTCTATTCACTGAAAAAACAGATCAGTCTTTAAATATTGATTGCCCTACTGTATTCAATGCAAGAGTCCCTAAGTTTATTTAGCAAGAGTCCCTAAGTTTATTTATTTATTTATTGCTGGAACAGATTCCTCACAATTTAGGACAAGGGTGGCTCCGGAGCTGCATGTGGCTCTTCATAAGTTAATATGCAGCTCCTTGCATAGGCACTGACTCCGGGGCTGGAGCTATAGATGCTAACTTTCCAACGTGCCAAGGAGTGCTCAGTGCTCAACCCCCTACCCTGCCCCCCCTCCACCCCTTCCCCTGAGCCTGCCATGCCCTCACTCTCCCCACCAGAGCCTCCTGTGCACCGCATAACAGCTGATCGCGGTGGGCAGAAGGCGTGGGGAGGGAGCCGAAGGCACAGATTGATGGGGCTGCCAGCGGGCTGGAGGCGCTGCAGGTTGGAGAGGGGGGAGCTAATGGGGGGCTGCTGACATATTAGTGTGGCTCTTTGGCAATGTACATTGGTAAATTTTGGCTCCTTCTCAGGCTCAGGTTGGCCGCCCCTGATTTAGGATAATTCTTCTTTTGATGTTTAATTGCTTGGATACTTTTCTGCATTCTATGATCACATATTCAGATAGTACGTTTAATCAACAACAACATCAAATATAGCATTTGACTATTTTCATAAAGAAATTAATTAGACATTTGTCCCACCCACCTTCGCTTCTGTGCTTTCCTTTTATGGATAAGGAAATGAAATGGAGAAAACGTGTATCAAAAGTGTATGTTACAGTTGAGAATTGAAATACAATGAAATACAAAACTAAACTCTGATGCAGGTACACTTACACATTTCAATTCTCAATTATTACACTGCATTAATGTCTATTTTTGTACTGAAATAGATTGCTAAACAAATATTTGGAAAAACAGAGCTCCATGACAAAAAATAAGCTATGCAAAGATTAACAGAAAATTTAGAAGCTCAAAATTAAGTGTCTGATTTGCCAATTTTGGTAGACTTATAGAAATTATTATATTTATGTTGTTGCCAGGGTAATTAATAGGTTTGTTTAGTGTATTTTTAAAAGATTATCAAGGGTGCTCAAAGCTTTAGATGGGAGATATTTTGCTACCAAGTAGTTAAAATCCAAATTAACATATATATAGTAAATACCTGAAGTCAGCATAGAAATTTGTGTTAAACTTCACTGTGCATTGTTCATATAATTTAGAAACGGAGGTAAACTCACAAGCAGGAATCCTAGTTTACCATGATAACCCCCCCAAAATTCTCCAATAAAAAAAACCAATCAAAAATCCACAGTTTTCCGCAATTAAAATGAAACGTTGAACTTTAGTTTCCCTAGTCATAATATATATAAGTATCAGATGAACAAAATGTTTTACTGATATACAGTAGAACCCTGTTTATCCAAGCTTCAGTTATCCGGCTCTCCGTATTAACCAAATCAGCAGCCACCCAGGGCTGACCACCCAACCTCCCCACCCCATCTTAAATTAAGGGATACAAAGGTCTTTGCCAATCCTCATGATTATTCCAATTTTTGACTATCCGAACTGGCTCTGGTCGATCAGATAAATCAGATCCACTATAAATTTAAAGCGCATTGAAAAAAAAACAACCACAAGAGGAAGAGGTTATGCACACTGATAAGTGACACTGGTACTTTCAGTAAAATTTAATTAACATTTAGCATATATTTTTATTTTTTCACAAAATGTAAAACCTAAAAATTCTCTGTAAAAATGCATATTCTGCATTTTTCCACGACAAATGGATTTCTAGGATCCATGCTCACAAGATAAGAGAAATGTATACAGTTTTAGTTTTAGTTTTTAATATGCAATGTGGTTAACCACAAGTCCACTGTGAATTAAAAAAAAAAAAAAAAAAGTCACTGCTAAGCATTTTTGTGTGTAAGTCAAGTACAGTAAAAGCTTTTTTATCCGGCATGTTAGGGAAATGGGGGGTGCCGGTAAATGAAAAATTCCAGTTAACTAAGGGGGGGGGGGGGGAGGATTTGGGTGCAGGAGGGGGTGCTGGGCACGGGCTCCGGGAGTTTGGGTGTGGAAGTGGGCTTAGGGTAAGGGGTTGGGGTGCGGGAGAGGGGTGCTGGATCCGGGTAGCACTCACCTTGGGCGGCTCCCTGGAAGTGGTGACCTGTTCCTGCTGCTCCTAGTGAAAGGTGCGGCTCTGCGCACTGCTTCTGTCCACATGCACCGCCCCTGCAGCTCCCACTGGCTGCAGTTCCCAGCCAATGGGAGCTGTGGAGCCAGCACTTGGGGTGGGGGCAGCGCTCAGAGCCACCTAACCACACCTCCGCCTAGGAGTAGCAGGGACAGGTCACCACCTGCGGGGAGCTGCCTAAGGTGAGAGCCACCCGGATCCGGTACCCCGAAACCCTTCCCACACCCCAACCCCCGCCCTGAGCCCCCTCCCGCACCCAATCTCCCTCCCAGAGCCCACGCCCTGCACCACCTCCCGCACCCCAATCCCCAGCCCCTCAACCCCTCCCACACACCGAACCCCTCATGGCCATTCGTCCACCTAGGAGCAGCAGGGACATGTTGCCATTTTGAGGGAGCCATGCACAGAGCCTACCGGCCCCATGCCAACCGGACTATAAACTGGACTTTCAATGAAGATCAGAAATGCCAGTTTTTATAGAGCTTTCTGGTTGGTAAAGTGCCAGATAACGCAGCTTTTACTGTATTAGGTTTTACTTGTACGCTTTATATTTAATGTGTGGGGGAAGGGCAAGTTTACATAATTTTCTCCAACCCCCCATTCAAACATTAGAGCATGATGCACATTTTTGTAAAAGTGATTTTCAGTATCTACTTTGTTGGGAAATCAAGCCTTTAGAAATGGGGCAGTGTAGCAAAGGGGTGTGGCCTCCCTCAGAGATTGACAGTGAGGGAGAGCCAGATGCCCCTTGGTGGGTGGAACCCGGAAGGCCTAGTCCGCCACACCGGATGCAGAAGGGCAGGACAGGAACAGGAAGTATAAGAAGCGGGCCCTGCAGCTCAGTTGAGCAGGAGCTGCCAACAGAAGCAGATGCTTCCAGAACGCTGCTGGAGCTGGAACCTGCAGAAGACTATGGCCAAGGAGACCGTCAGGTACCAGGACTGCGTGACATGCCCGATGCTGAGGAGTTGCTGGGACTGCCGCTCACAGTGTACCCCAGGGAGACCAAGGACAACCAGAGTTGCCAGCTGTCTGGTTTTCAACCGGAACGCCCGGTCATAAAGGGACCCTGGTGGCTTCAGTCAGTACTGCTGACCAGGACGTTAAAAGTCCGGTTGGCAGTGCAGACCGGCTCCCTACCTGGCTCCACGCAACTCCTGGGAAGCTGCCGGCATCTCCCTTTGGCTCCTAGGTGAATGAAGGGTCACAGGGGTTTGCGCACTGCCCCCGCCCCCAGTTCAGCAGTTCCCATTTGCCAGGAGCCATGGCCAATGGGAGCTGAGGGAGTGGCAGGTGTGGGCAGCACCCAGAGCCACATGGTCGCACCTCCACTTAGGAACCAGAGGGAGATGTTGCTGCTTCCTGGGAGCCACCTGAGATAAGTGCCGCCTGGAGCTCGCACCCCGAACCTTCTCCCACGCCCCAACCCCCTACCTCAGCCCAGATCCCCTTCTTGCACCCTGAACCCCTCATCCCCTCCCGCACCCCAACCCCCCTGCTCCAGCCCAGAGCCCTCTCCTGCACCCCAAACCCCTCATCTCTGGCCCCACCCCAGAGCACACACCCCCAGCTGGAGCCCTCACCCCCTCTCACACCCCAACCCCCGGTCCCAGCCTCGTGAAAATGAGCAAGCGAGGGTGAGGGAGAGTGTGCGCCGGAGAGAGGGGGGATGGAGTCAATTGAATGAGACAGATGTCCACTTCCACTTGAGCTCTAGATCAGCCCTTGACTAGATAGTCGTCGAGGTATGGAAATACATGGACCTCCTTTCTTCTAAGAGAGGCTGCCAGTACTGCCATGCATTTGGTGAAGACTTACGGGGCAGCTAACAGGCTGAATGGAATCGCCACAAACTGGTAGTGAGTTTGGTTCACTACAAATCTTAGGAAACGTCTGTGGCCATGGAAAAATCGAATTGTAGAAGTAAGTGTCCTTCAGACTGAGGGCAGCATATTAGTCCCCTGGATCCAGTGAGGGAATGACAGAAGCCAAGGAAACAATGCGAAACACTAAGTTCTGGAGACAGCAGTTGAGATGACAGTGTCTAAAATGAGTCTGAAACCACCTTTGGCTTTCAGAATTAGCAGGAATAGAACCCCTTTCCTCTTAGGTGAAACAGAATCTCTTCCACGGCTCACAACCGAAGGAGGGATTGGACTTCTTGTTTCAACAGATGTTCCTGAGAAGTGTCCCTGAAGAGGGAGGGGGAAGGAGGGGGGAAGGGGAAGTAGACAGAAATTGGATGGTTTAACCCAGTTTTACTGTGCTGAGAACCCAACCGTCTGAAGTGATCAGAGTCCAGACATCAAGCTAGTGGGAAAGGCAGTTGGAGAACAAGGGGGTACCTGGATCCTATATCAAGGGGATTGCAATGCTGACCTCAAGCATCTTGTCAAAATGAGCCCTCTGAAGATCCCAAGTGTCTGGGGCTGGACTGCGCAGGACCTGCTGAGGAAGATGGGGCAAGAGATCTGCACCTGAACCCCCTGCTCTTTCTCCTCAGCTGATCCTGTCTGAGTGGCCAAGAAAAGTAATGGCCCATCTGCTGTGGCCTGTACTGTTTCCTTGACCCTGCTGGTACACAGAGTCCCAGGGATTTCAAGGCTGCCTTCAAGTCCTTAAGACTGTGTAGCCCAACGTCTGTTTGCTCTGAAAAGAACGATGATCCTTCAAATGGGAGGTCCCACATAGTTTGCTGCACCTCATGGGGTAGCCCAGAGGACTGCAAGCATGAGCTCCAATGCGTTGTTACCGCTGTAACCATTGATTTGGTCGTGGAATCAATGGCCCCAAGGGGAGGCACCTGCCACAGTTTCCCCTACTCAACTAGGGAAGAAAACTCCTGTCTAGAGTCCTGAGGGAGCAGGTCCTTGAATTCTGACATAAGACTCCCACATATTAAAATCACAGCAACCCAGCAAAGCTTGCTGATTTGCTATGCAGAGCTGTAGGCCCCCTGTGGAATATGCCTTCCGACTGAACAAGCCCAATTTCGTTGGGTCCTTTGCCTTGGGCGTAGAACTTGCCTATGTTTGGCGATCCCTTTTGTTGGTGGCCACTATACCCAGGGAAGCGTGTGAGAAAAGGAATTCGTATTCTTTGTCCAGTACAAAATATTTTCGCTCTGTGCACTTTGCTGTCAGGAAGGAGAGAGGCAAGGGTGTGCAATAGGGCCTTGATCAGATCCATGACGGCTTCATGTAGTGGTAGTGCTAGAGGGGCAGCCTAAGAGACTATGTGTTGCCTCCTTGACCATTTCCACTTGGACCCCCAAGTTTGAGGCTACACACTTTAACAAGTCCTGGTATGCCTTGTGGTAGTCTTCTGGTGGGGAGACACCCAGTGTCAATATAGCCTTGTCCAGAAAGGAGGATGAGGCATCTAAAAACAGGCTGAGACGCCTCCGTTGGTTTACCAGCATGCACAAGAGCCTGCAGGGCTTCCTTTTGAGGCTCTGTGCCATGCTCGGCACCAGAGTCTGGATCCAGAGTCTCTCGGTGCAGTACTGGGGGAGCCCTAGCCTCCAAGACAACGGAATATGAGCACTTTGAGGGAGTGCCCTGTGGTGGGGGAAACCAAAACGGTTCCAAAAGGGCCACTGCAAAGCTGCCAGTCCCCAGTGGCCAAGCATTTGGAGGTACCACTGAACTTGGGGCTGTGGTGGAATGGAAACGGCTTAGGGGAGCAGCAAGGTCACCCATGCTGATGAGGGGAATACAATCCCACCTCTGAGAACAACAAGCTGTAATGCAGAGACCAGGGGGGTGCCATACCTCTCGGTACTGGAGAAGGTCACCGAGGTTAGATCTTGAGGCTGTCAACGAGGGTTTTCCCCTAGATGGCAGCCTTGGCACTGGGCGAGGTCCTGCTGATAATACCCTGCTGCTCGGTGGCACCAGCGGTGCCGAATCTTGACCCTCGGGGGCCACCAGTACCAGTAGGGTGAGAAGGTCCCTGGCTGCTACAAAAGCCTTGGGGGTCGACGTCACCGCAAACAGACGGGAACACTGTCAGCCTTGAGGATGCGGCTCCTATGCAGGTGTCAGAGGAGCTTGCAGTAGCACCAGAGTTGCAGGCACCTGATGATGTGGTGCCAGGGCTGAAGAGCAGCCCAACACTGGTCTTGATCTCTCTCTCTCTCCTTTTACTTTTGGCACCGGGGACTGGCTCTTCCCAGGTGCCAAAGAAGAAGCACCACAAGCAACAAGAGAAGAGGATCGGTGCTGAGAGTCACGAGCTGTTGGAGGAGTGCTCTGTACCAAGGCTGGGGTGCTTGGTGCCGAGTACAAGTCTTAAGGTTGCCCTCACGAGGAGGGCCTTCAGTCATGCAACTTAGTCCTTCTTGGTTTGGGGTCTGAAGTCCCTGCAGATTTGGCAGCAGTCTTTCCTAAGCACTTGAGACAGCTCAAATGTGGGTTGCTCAAAGGCATAGACTTACTACATGAGGTGCAGGGCTAGAAACCTGGCGACTGAAGCATGCCCCAGCACCGGGGAAGCGGACAACCCCGCTAAACTAAGCTTGGAGGTGTCAAACTACCTAAGGACTAAAAACTACTAAAAAACTACTCAATAACTAATTCCTAAGTACTAAACAACAACTATTTACACTAAAAACTGGAGAAAACCACTAGAAGATAAACTGTCTGAGCAATGAAGGGTTCCAGCAACCATCATGGGTGGTGAGAAGGAACTGAAGGGGGAGTGGGGTCAGCAGGGTCCTTTATACCGGCGCTATGAGAATATGGCACCAGAAGGCGCTGGAGCTGATCCAACGGATACCGCTGGAGAGGAAAATTCCAGCAACTGTGCTCGGCACATGCACACACCTACACTGGAATAGACATGTGCAAGCACTTGAAGAATAAAGAACCCTTTGCAAATTCTTCAAGGAGATGGTCTCAGACATCCTGATTAACAAGAAGTATCGCTGTAGGAGATCTGGGCAGGAAGCAGGTAGCTGCTTTTTCCTCTCCCTATATCACTCATCCAGACAACAAGAGTTGTTGCAATTGTGTCAGACCAAAAACTAACAAAAAGTGCATCAAAAGTACAAAATCACAGACATCAAAAGCCTCAAATGAAGTCACTGCAGGTAAATAACGTCATCAGTCAATATATTATTATTCCTGGGGGAATTTGGTGCCGCTGCACAATGCAGAATTTTGCAGAAATTAACACTGTGCATGTAGAATTTCCTTTCCTGCACAGAAATGGGCTGCAGTGCTGCCAGCCACCACTAGGGGCCCCTGGGCCCAGCAGAGCCCAGCTAGCACAATGAAGACACTGCTGGGGGTAGGGAGCGGGAGCTAGAGCAGTGGTTCCCAAACTGGGGTTCGCAAACCCCTGGGGGTTCGCAGAACGTTACAGGGGTTCGCCAGAAAAATTTCACTAATGGCAGCCAAAGGACCCCGGGCATTGGAGGCAGCAGGTGGGACCCGGTTGCAGGGCAGACCGCCCAAGTCCCAGGGAGAGCGAGGCAGGGCAGTTGGGGCCGGCAGCCCGACCCCTGCCCCCGTCAGCAGAGGAGCAAACCGCTCAAACCCCAGCGCTCTGTGTGGGGCTGGCTCCCCGAGCCCCAAGGAGAGCAGGGCTGGGCAGTTGGGGCCGGCAGCTCGAGCCCTGCCCCTGTCATCAGGGGAGCCGGCAGCCCAAACCCCAGCGCTCTGCGTGGGGCTGGCTGCCCGAGCCCCAGGGAGAGTGGCACAGGGCAGCTGGGGCCAGCAGCCCAAGCCCTGGTGGTCAGCGGGACCTGCAGCCCAAGCTCAGTGGAGCTCAGTTTACCAGGGCGGTCAACAGGGTCCAGAAGCAGGAGTCCCACGGAGTGCGGAGTAAATTTAAACTTAAATCCCTGGAAATATTCATTTTTAGGAGGGGGTTCACAAGATTTCACAATTTAGTGAAAGGGGTTCGAGGACTGTTAAAGTTTGGGAACCACTGAACTGGAGGGTTCCTGGCAGCTGCAGTTCCCAGCATGCCCTGAGGGAAGGAGAGAGCGGTGCGCAGGAAACTCCGTGCAAGCCTTGGACCGAGCATCAGGCTGTTTCCCCCTCTGGATCCATGGGCTCAGGAGGGAAGGGGGAGCAGGTATCTGGGGTTGGGGGGAGGGGAGGGTACAGCTGCGCTCTGTGGGTGGGGGAACGGGTATCTGGACTAGGGAGGCTGGGGGGACGGGGGACGGGGTTGTAGGTGTCTGGCTCCGCGGCTTGGCTGGGGGGTGGGAGTGGACTAAGGGGCAGAGAAACAGAAACTGGGTTGTCATAGGGGTTTCTTTAACTCTCTACCCCTGGGGGAATTTTTGTGTCTGTATTGTTACAGACATACTTGCTGACAAGTATTTAATTATAAATTACCAAAATAATTGAAACTGTGTGATTATGTAGTGTTATTTTGACAAATAAAATTTGCAGAATTTTAAAATATTGTGCACAGATTTTTTAATATTGTGTGCAGAATGTTTAATTTTTTGGCACAGACTTAAATTTTTTTAGCACAGAATGCCCCCCAAGAGTAATATTATCTATATTGCTATTGCACAGAGGAATCCCAGCCCCATTGGGCTAGGCACTGTATAAACATACCAAAGAGACTGTCCATGCCTCAAAGAGAGCATGGCATGTACATCTGCAAATTAAATAACATTTTGGCTTTAAGGATATCAATGAGAATAATATAATATGGTTTAACGATCCAGTGACTGGACTTATTGCTGCCACAACTGTTGTGGATGGAACTACAAGAGGCATTAAGCTGCTCTGAGGAGGAGTTATGAGAAGATGAGACAGGGTCAGAAGAATCAAGTTGTAGGATCTTCTCAGCCTGCACTTAGAGGGAGGTTTGGATTGAATTTTGTCCTCTGAATCTATACTAAGCAAAACCAAAGACTTGTGCCAAGGGCATCATTGCATCCTAATGACTGAGAGATAGTGCTGACCTCTGATAGTTGCAAAACACACAGCTTTGGGAAATCCCATTAAAACTACACTGAATCAACTGGCATTGACACAGTCTCTTTGTAGTAAGATGAGGAACTCTCCTCCATTGCCATGGAAGATTTGCTCTCCAAGGCCATCCAGAGAGATTTCTGTTGGACTTAGTGAGCAGAGCAGGGATGTTCAAGTGATCTCCCTAAGACCTGTCTGCTTGCCATGTATTTGCTGGGCATTCAAGATAGCAATCATGTTAATCCATAATGAAAATTTTATGGCCACACCTGGAGGAATTTCTTAAAGCTGCTGGGCTGTTTCTCTTCAGATACACCAAGAGAAAAAGAAACAGTGAGGGGAACAAGAGAGCCAGACAACAATCACATCAATATAAATATCTAAACGATTCTGAAACAGGTAATGTCAGAGAAAGACTGGCAGAGGTGCCAAAGCCTCAAGAAGCACCACACAAACCAAACTTTTTTAAAATAGAAAAGGAAAAAAATAGAGAAAATTCAGGGGGAAAAAATCAGCTATTTTGTGAGTAAGCAGTTTTAACAATCAGGGTCAGACACCTGTTGTGCAATTCACTCCCAGAGCTACTGTCTGGAGCTTCTTTTTCACCAATGGTTAGAAGTGTTAATAGGCCAGAGCTTAGATCTAAGCAGGAGCAAGTATGCATCACCCCTGATGATACTGTCTGGTCAGGTGTTTAGGTATGGATACTTTTACAGAATCACTGTTTCACAATACATGAGTTTTAGAGAGTCATACCTTGGTTAGGACATGAAAGATGTAGGGATACATTAATCCCTTCTTGTGCCTGTGTTCTGCCACTCTTAATACTTCAGGTGCTACAGGAGGCAATGGAGGGGTGGTAATATCCATATGGTTCCTGGTGGGCATTGACAACAGACATGGGATTTGTGGACTACTGGTTTGATTCCCTTTGACTTCGGCTGCCTGGCTTCCTGAAGAGGCAGTCGAGGAACCTTCTGCCTGTAATACATCATACAAAAGAAAATATTCTTTTATTGGTTACATAGAAAAATAAACTTGTACATTAACAGAAAAAAAGGCACGTTACACATCTCTCCCTGCACCCACAATGGGAACTTAAATTCATAACTTTGTTAGACACTAAAAATAATGGCCTTAATAAAGGCAACAGATTAATGGCTTATTACAACAAGCTGTAACCCTTTTTTGGCCTATGACTGCAGAGGTATTAACAGGCCACTTTACCTTGAATGGTCTCGCAGAATGTGTTAACTATTCACGCTAAACCATCTGTTTCACCTCTAATTTAGCTGTGACACTCTGGGTATGTCAACATAGCAGTGTAACTCAGTCTCAAGGGGTTATTCCTTTGCTGTGTAAACCTCCAAGCTCCAAGGTCCTAGAGTCCAGACCCCAGCCCAGAAGTCTACAAAGCAATGAAATAGCCCTGCGAGCCCAAGTCGGCTGACACGGGCCAACCTCAGGTTTTTCTTTGCTGTGTAGACATACTCTCTGGGGCCTGATCTACACTTGAAAATTAAGTCTGTTTAACTACATTGGTCAAGTGTGTGAAACATCCATACCCGAGCGATATAGGTAAGGTGACTTAAGTCCCTGTAAAAGCAACGAAGAGTCCTTGTGGCACCTTAGAGACTAACAAATTTATTTGGGCATAAGCTTTCGTGGGCTAGAACCCATTTCATCGGAGGCATGGAGTGGAAGGTGTCAGTATTCCATCTGTCCCACTGCCCCTTGTGTAGTACCATGCCGTGCACCTTCTCTCATACAGACATACCACACTTATTCCAATTATTGTTCCAGACTTCCCATTACAGTGGGCCCGAGAAGGTTGGGTCGTGGTTGTCTAGTACACTGAGGGGGAGGGCTTACCACATTACTTATAGGTTATAATTAGTGGCTGTTCTCTAGGGGGTTGTGCCCCCCGTGATCATTTCCATATGCAACGTAACACAAATACAGTTAACAATATACCAGCCGCTATGATAATCCACAGCAACACAGAGTCCTGACCACTGCAGTATGGTCCAACATCCTGGCCAACACCAAAACCACTGCTTCTCCTCCTTTGTTAGGGTTAAAATTTTGTCAGCGCCATCCTGTAGTGTGTATTGTAAGTGTGTCCAACTGTTGGTGCTTGCAGCAAGTTGCTCTTGTAATCATTGTGTACTCTTGTACATATTGTGCGTCCACTGAACATCCACAGTGAAATCTGGTATTGTCTAAACCAATTCAACTACTTGGTAATGCATAGGGTAGTAGGTGCTGGTTCGATTGTTTACAACGATTAAGTCCACTGATCCACTGGTGTACTATAGTCCAGGTGGCAGTGTATAGAAGTTCATAATTTCGCCTCCCAGTGTTATGTTGCAGGATTACACACATTCCCAACAGAATATACCGTACCCCATATACACTACCCCTAAATGCCCCCCTTTGCAATAGGCCATTGATCCTGCTCCTCCATAGTCACAGGAGAGGGGCACATCCATATTCCTCCTCTGGATATATAACTGATGAAGTGGGTTCTAGCCCACAAAAGCTTATGCCCAAATAAATCTGTTAGTCTCTAAGGTGCCACAAGGACTCCTCATTGTTTTTGCTGATACAGACTAACATGGCTACCACTCTAAGTCCCTGTGTCGACAGTGCTAGGTTGACAGAAGAAACCTAGTTACCTCCTGGTGGGGAGGTGGATTACCTTTGCCAACAGGAGAACCCCTCCTGTTGGTATAGGTGGTGTCTACACTGAAGCACAGCAGCAGTGCAGCTGTGCCACTGTAGCATTTTAAGTGTAGACAAGCCCTGAGTACCTTTCCCAGACCTGACGAAGAGCTCTGTGTAGCTTGAAAACTTTGGCTTGTCTACATTTGAAATGCTATAGCTGTCTCTTTCTCCAACAGAAGTCAGTCCAATAGAATATATTACGTCACCCACCTTGTCCAACAAATGAAAACATTCATTTTTTTTTTTGACTATATAAAAGTGTGAACATGTAGAATGGATTACCCAAAGGCAGCTACAGAAGCTGCAAACATGAGCAGTGTAAAGTACCACACTTATGATACATCTAGACTTACAGCCATATGTAGAGTACAGACAACACATGCCAAGCTAGCATGGGTACGAACAGCAGAGTAGACAGTGAGGCATGGCTTAGGCAGGTAGAGTAGAGAGCCCTACATGCCTGAACCCCCAAGACACTATTTTTAGCAGTATAGTGTTCCGCTGCCTCTCTTCTGCCAGAGCCTTTCCCTGCCACAGTGAAAGGCTCCTGGAGCAGGGAGTTACCAGAGCTTTTCCCTGCTGCCTGAGCCTTTCACTGTGACACCTAGCTATATGTGTAGTGCATGTATTGTAAGTGCTGCCACAAGTGTAGACACAGCCTTCGGAAGAAATAAACACACAACTACAAAATGAGGAATAATTGTCTAGACAGTACTGTTGAAAAGAATCTAGGAGTTATAATTGACTCACATCCACAACATGATGCAATTGCGAAAAAGGCTAATATCATTATGGGGTGTATTAACAGAAGTATCATATGTAAACTTCAGGAGGTAATTGCTCTGCTGTCCTTGGTACTGGTGAGACCTCAGCTGGAGTACTGTGTCCAATTCTGGGCACCACACTTTTAAGAAAGATGTGGACAAATTTGAGAGAGTCCAGAGGAGAGCAACAAAAGTGATAAACAGTTTAGAAAACCTGACCTATGGAGAAAGGTAAAACAACTGGGCATATTTAGTCCTGAGAAAATAGGACTGAAGGGGAACCTGATAAAAGTCTTCAAATATGTTAAGAGCTGTTAAAAAGAGGGCTGAAATCAATGTCACTTAAGGCAGGACATGAAGTAATGGACTCAGCTAGGGAGATTTAGGTTGGATATTAGGAAATATTTTCTAACTATAAAAATAGTTAAGTTCTGGAATAGGCTGCCAAGGGAGGTTATGGAATCCATATCATTGGAGGTTTTTAAGAACAGCTTAGGTAAAGACGTGCCAGGGATCATCCACGTATAACTTGGTCCTGTCTCAGTGCAGGGGGCTGGACTGGATGACCTCTTGAGGTCCCTTCCACCCTACTTTTCTAGGATTTTATATTCACAAGTGAATCAAAATTATAACCGTAACAGAATGCTGAAAATAAAATCTTCCTATTCTGTGGTTACTCTAGATGTTGTTTCCCTGCAAATAACCATTATTAAAAACAAAATATCATATTCAAGTCATCGTGCAGTTTAAATTTTAACTGTTCATCATATTAAAAAAGTAGTAATTTCTCTTTACATTAATATTTTCTCAGTATAGGAATAACAACCTCTGATAAACATTTCTGGGGATTTATTGACTAGTTGGGCAAAGGCAAAACAAAGAGCCTTCAACTCCAGCCTGGGGAAAAAAACTAGGGGGGAGGGGGAAGAAAAATAAAAACAAAACCGTCCCCTGTTCATTTCTTGAACAAAATGGGGAAACATACAAGCACCAGACACATACGGTGATTTGATCTTGAGGGGCCTATGTTTTTTTCCCCATTATGAATGAAATTATGTTCTTTGTGTTAAGAGGACTGCACAAGATTTTTGCTACCTCTTCTGGTTAAGAGTTGCTAATATAGCATGCAATTTTGTTACTAGAAATTCAATTCAATATTATGATTTACAGCCAAAAGTGACATACTGTTGGACTTATCCAACAATGAAAAAGTACTTGGATAACTGCTTTCAGAGATACTTAAAAGTAAAAGCAGAGAAACCCACAAAAATCTCACTAACAACAATCTGGTCATCTCTCAATTTAGGAGGACACCGTAAGTCATATTTTCATCTGAATTTGATAACTACTACTATTACAAGTAATTCCTATGTTGCTGTAACTGAAAGACTAAAGTTTGTTAACTTTGTGCTTGTGACAGCATTTTATTATGAATCAGTTTCACGGTTTTGCAGATGTGAGCATCCCTTCACACATAGAAAGGTGTGCAGGGCCCCCACCACGTTTGAGGTAATTCCAGGTACACCCATCAGATCTTTCTAAATATCAAAAGGGAAGCAGACAAATCCTTATTTAAAAAATTAAGGATTTTTTATTTTAGAGAAGTCAAAGCACACTATTCAAAAAGGGGTTCTCTCAGAACATGGCATTTCAAAAAAAATTCAAGTGGGCACTACCCCTTTCAGATTACTTTATACCACTTGTAATCCAGATTTAGATTTATTTATTTATTTAAAACAGAGGTTAGATACAAAAGGAATGGTTAGAACAAAACAATCTGTGATAGCAAAACATTTTATATCTGACAGCTATTGCTTGAAAAAAGTACTAAGTACACTTAGCACCAAAGTGTCATATTTATGGTATATTTTTATTTAGATTTAATTATTGTAAACAGATTCCTATCCCCAATTCTAGTGGCTCTAAGAATGAATTTAAAAGATGCTGAAATGGCACTATAAATAAGAATTTACAAAACACTGTGCTGCTATTAAAGGAGGAAAAATCTAGTTCAAAAAGTGTACCACCACAAGACTCTCATGTAGTTGCACTATCTAGATTATTTCCAGGCTGAATAAAAATTGGATTAGAAAATTTTAAAAATCTGATTTTTTTTAAGTTAAATACAGATTTTTTTAAAAATAAATTTGACACTGACAACCTATGTTAACGCCTAAACTTAGAATTTATTAAAAACATTTCCATTAAATATAAAAATATTGAGTACATATTTGCTGATAAGTTCCAAAGAAAGTAACACCACTGAACTGGTGGAAGTCAGTGGCTTACAACTGGAACCAGAGTTTGTTGAAGTATTAAACCAGCTTTTGACAGCTGTAGTCTCTCTGCACCTGCAGAAGAGACTATCTTCTTCATTTCAGCTTATTCAGCTAGTTCAGTTCAATGACCAGTTCGATCAAAGTTTAGAAACCACTTGGAAATAGAAAAAGAAGGAAAGTTGATTTTCCTCTCCCCATCTATGAATAAAAACTAGGTGTGAAAGGATTAAATCTACTAGTTCTAAAGTCTTGATGACATCGTTACCAGAAATAATCAGTTCAATTCAATACCTAGAGATAATACTTCCTCTTTTAATGAATCAGTTTTAAATGCAAGACATGTTTTTGATAAACACTTTTCCCCTCTGTGTCCAGCAGTTAAGGTAGTTTTATTTAATACAAATATTAAAATGTGGTTTTGTCCATTTTTAACTGAATATGAATGTCCATCCAGGTAGAGCTTGACAAACATCTAATAAATAAGAAAAGCGTCATTCCCCATTTTCTAACATAGTAAGCAATGTAAAAATTAAGAATCTGAATACATGTAAATTAAGCTACAGAGTTGCTTAAATAAATGTGTATAGACATAATCATGTCCTCCTGGTTACCAAAAAGTAGCACCAAATTAAGCATACAGGCTATATTTAGTTGCAAGCCAATATGTTTTAATGGTTATCAACCTCTCTCAGGAAAATAACTAAAAAGTACAATTGCAATACATGATTAAAATCAGTGATTTAAATCAATCCACCTACATAATGCACCCAGCACTGCACACAACAAAATAGTATCCAAGAGACCACTAGTATCTCCACAGTCAGGAGGAGTATTATTGTTCGTATTTATTTGTATTACTGTATAACTAAAAGGCCTAACTGAGATGTGAAGCCCATTGTCCCAGGCACTGTACAAATGCATAGCGAGACAGTCCTCTCTCCAACAGCTTGCAATTTAACTATATGAAACAAAGGATAAGAGAAAGGAATTATCATCATCAGGGTTGGTGCTAGCTTTCTGTTACAGGCCAGATTTTCAACTCCCTAAATGATCTACCTTAAACTTCACATACCACATCTGATTCCAACGTGAAATTCTTCTGGAAAGTTTGAACACACACAAAGTTTCAGAGGAACTAGACTTTAAAAATATATTTTCACCTTTCAAAGATTTTTCCAATATTTTGGCTACCTCTCTGTGAAATAAATATACCTACAAACTCCAGACTTGGCTTTTTCTATAGTGCTTAACAAATACAATTGCTTTTAACTGGTTTAAGGGTGGGTAAGGAAGCAATTACACATTTAAAACGGTTATCACAGAAACACGAAGTATACACTTTAAAATGTACATCGATATTATTATATACATGTGTCCATTTGATTATCTACACACCAGTTTTCTGCATACTTTGCAAACTGTATGGCTTTATGGCCAAAATTACAAATTGTGAATGGTCCACATGCAGATTGCTATCACATCAGGAGTGGCTTGCAGGGATAAGTATGGATGGGTGAGGTCTGTTTCTAGCTGTTATCAGGTTAGCACTATAGGGACAGACCCAAGGTGTTATCTGACTGGAATTTCCAGATTAAGAACTTTTATTTTATTTTTTTGGGGGGAGGAGGGAAACTAATACATTCTCATAAGGATTTATAGCTAAGAAAATAGGGTCTTTCCACCATAACTCCAGACTTTGGTTTGGCTTTATTTTTATTATATTTTTTGCCTGAGAATAAATTAATGGCTAGCCTTCATCTCTATTATAACTTGGGTTTATACTGGAGGTATAAAACGTGTGCATTTTCACTGAAATGTAGTTGAAACTTGGCATGTCTGGCATGATGTCCTTCACATTGACATCGCTTTGGAATTTGTTTTTTACTAGCACAATTTTAAATCAATGTTGAATTCTTAAGGTATTAACTGTACCATCCTTACATTAAGTAGTATTTTACTTTGAATAGTACCATTCAAACTCATAGAATTATTTTACTATTCATTGTGAAATTCATCCCAGCCATTTGTAAAAGTAGAATCTCTAACTGGTAAGCAATAGTATTTTTTCCATCTTTGAATTCTCATACATAAATTGATAATAATGACTACACAGCTCTGAGTTGTGCATTTATGCCCTACCTTCAAACATCCATAATGGAACTGCTCTCAACAGATAACAAATATCCTGTAGATGCTACATTAAGACTACTAAAGGTATTCTTTCTGAAATCAACCCAGTATATTATCATGTATACGAAATGTGCAAAAATATCCAAGAACGACAGGGTAAGATAGTCTACTGAGTGTACAATTTTGTATGCATATAACATATTTTAAGCCATTTCTCACTGTAATTACAGTTTGCCTCTTTTTTTTCTTTTTTCTTTTTTTTTTTTTTTTTTTTTAAGTTCTCACAGGTGCTTTTGAAAGTTTTACCATATGCTTGTAAGGCTGTAGCAATAAATGTGGAGGTTTGGAACTTAAGATACTACCTTTGTTTGGTCTCCTGGATCTCCATGTGCTTGGTTTTCTGACTGGGTTCTTGTTTTTTCCCAACTCATTTTGTTCCCACTGACATGGCTGAATAAATACACAAAAAGAAAAACTACAGTATTTAGTGCAAAACGTAAGATGCATCTTAATAGCTTTATTAATAGTCAATGAGAATTTTTGTCAGTGAATACTCTAATTTTAAAAGACACCACATAAATTAGAAATGCCAATATACAGGAGTGTCTAGAAAGCAGTATAAAATTCCCATATTTATTAATGTTTGGATTGTAATTTAAAAAAAAACCTTAAGATTCCTTTATAATTACAAGGACTAAATATTATCTCAACCATCCTTTACCTGCTCCTAAAAAACCTTCAATGACGGAGCTCCCACAACCTTCCAAAAGCTTTTCTAAAGATATACCACATCTACTGCTTCCCCCCTCTCCACAAGGCTTGTTACCCTGTCAAAGAAAGCTATAGGTTGATTTGACATCATTTGTTCTTGACAAATCCATGCTGTTACTGATCACCTTATCTTCTATTAACGTAGAAAACATCCTGAATCAAGTTCCAATGTCTGTCAATTTACCAATTAGCTTCCCACTTAAGAGACTGTCTCTAAACACAGTGATATCAGTGGTATTGTCTTGATGCCAATTTCTAAATTCGTTCAGAATGTACTGCATAAAATAGCATTATTTTGAAAAACTAAAAAAAAAAAAAATGTCTAGTGTATGTATCTTGTTAACATAGATGTACCAATTTTATAAATTGAAAATTTTAATTGTGGATAATTAAGTAATTGTACATAATTCATTAAGCAAAGAAAGCATAATGTGGTTTACATATCCCCAGTGTGTGCCAACTACACCACAAAAAATAAAATTTAGAGTTCTTGCCATTAATTGCAGACATTCTCAGAATTTACTGCCATGAAGAGATGCATTCACAATTGTGTACTTAGCAACACAGATCTGAACTTCTAAAGGCATCTTTAGACTGAGGGTATGTCTACACTATGAAATTAGGTCGAATTTATAGAAGTGGATTTTTAGAAAGCAATTTTATACAGTCGATTGTGTGTGTCCCCACGAAGCGCATTAAGTCGGTGGAGTGAAGAGTCGGCAGAGTGCGTCCACAGTACCGACTTCCAAAGCCTTGCACTGTGGGTAGCTATCCCACAGTTCCTGCAGTCTCCGACGCCAATGGAATTCTGGGTTAAGCTCCCAATGCCTGATGGGGCAAAAACATTGTCGCGGGTAGCTTTGGGTATTGTCATCAGTCACCCCTCCCGCCGTGAAAGCAACGGCAGACAATCATTTTGTGCCCTTTTTCCATGCAGGCGCCATACTGCTTTCAGCAGACAGTGCAGTAGGTCTGCAAACTGTTGTCATCAAACGACCACTTCCGCTGCCATTCTGCTCTCCTGGTGGTCTCGCAGGGCTGCTTCCGCTGCAATGCTGCTCTTGTCTCGCCATACCACAGCAAGCGTGCAGCCCGCTCAGCTGTTGTGTCCTGGCAGCAGACAGTGCAGTAGGTCTGCAAAACTGGTCATCCAACCACCTACAACTCTGCTCCCCTGCAGACGCCATACCATGGCAAGCATGGAGCCAGCTCAGATCACCGCGGCAGTTACGAGCATTGTAAACACCTTGCGCATTGTCATGCAGTATATGCAGAACCAGAACCTGCAAAACCAGGCAAGGAGGCGACGGCAGCACGGTGATGAGAGCGACGAGGACATGAACACAGACTTCTCTCAAAGCACGGGCCCCCGGTAATTTGGCCATCCTAGTGGCAATGGGGCAGGCTCATGCCATGGAACGCCAATTCTAGGCCCGGGAAACAAGCACTGGTGGGACCGCACAGTGTTGTGGGTCTGGGACGATTCCCAATGGCTGCGAAACTTTCCCATGCATAAGGGCACTTTCATGGAACTTTGTGACTTGCTTTCCCCTGCCCTGAAGGGCAAGAATACCAAGATGAGAGCAGCCCACACAGTTCACAAGAAGTGGCAATAGCCCTCTGGAAGCTTGCAATGCCAGACAGCTACCTGTCAGTTGGGAATCAATTTGGAGTGGGCAAATCTACTGTGGAGGCTGCAGTGATCCAAGTAGCCAATGCAATCACTGAGCTGCTGCTATCAAGGGTAGTGACTCTGGGAAACGTGCAGGTCATAGTGGATGGCTTTGCTGCAATGGGATTCCCTAACTGTGGTGGGGCGATAGACGGAACACATCTCCCTATCTTGGGACTGGACCACCAGGGCAGCCAGTACATAAACCAAAAGGGGTGCTTTTCAATGGTGCTGCAACCACTGGTGGATCACAAGGGACGTTTCACCAACATCAACGTGGGATGGCCGTGAAAGGTACATAACGCTCGCATCTTCAGGAACTCTGGTCTGTATGAACAGCTGCAGCAAGGGACTTACTTTCCAGACCAGAAAATAACCGTTGGGGATGTTGAAATGCCTATAGTTATCCTTGGGGACCCAGCCTACCCTTTAATGCCATGGCTCATGAAGCCATACACAGGCACCCTGGACAGTAGTCAGGAGCTGTTCAACTATAGGCTGAGCAAGTGCAGAATAGTGGCAGAATGTGCATTTGAACATTTAAAAGGGCACTGGAGCAGTTTACTGACTCAGTTAGACCTCAGTGAAACCAATATTCCCATTGTAATTACTGCTTGATGTGTGCTCCACAATATCTGTGAGAGTAAGGAGGAGACGTTTATGGCTGGGTGGGAAGTTGAGGCAAATCGCCTGGCCGCTGATTACGCGCAGCCAGACACCAGGGTGGTTAGAAGAACATAGCAGGGCGCGCTGTGCATCAGAGAAGCTTTGAAAACCAATTTCATGGCTGACCAGGCTATGGTGTGACAGGTCTGTTTGTTTCTCCTCGATGAAAATCCGCCCCCTTGGTTCATTCTACTTCCCTGTAAGCCAACCGCCCTCTGCTCTCCCCTTCGATCACCGCTTGCAGAGGCAATCAAGTCATTGTTGTTTCAAATTCATGCATTCTTTATTAATTTGTCACACAAACAGGGGGGTAACTGCCAAGGTAGCCCGGGAGGGGTGTGGGAGGAGGGAAGCACCAGGTGGGGTGGGGGAGGACAAGGCCACACTGCCCTTCAAAACTTATTGAATGCCAACGTTCTGTTCCTTAGGCAGTCCTCTGGGTTGGAGTGGTTGGGTGCCCGGAGCCTCCCCCCTTCCCCCCCCACGCATTCTTGGGTGTCTGGGTGAGAAGGCTATGGAACCTGGGGAGGAGGGTGGTTGATTACAAAAACCGGGACCACATGCTGCCATGCTTTCTTATGCAATGATTCCAGACTATGTGCTACTGGGCTACCGTGGTAAACTGTCCTACCATGGAGAACGTAATAAGGCTGCCCTCCCCAGAAACCTTTTGCAAAGGTTTCATTGAGATGTCCCTGGAGGATTTCCACTCCATCCCCAGACATGTTAGCAGACTTTTCCAGTAGCTGTACTGGCCGTGAATGCATCCCAAGTCTTCAGGGCAAATTAATCATTAAACACGCTTGCTTTTAAACTGTGTATTATATTTACAAAGGTACACTCACCAGAGGTGCCTTCTCCGCCTTCAAGGTCCGGGAGCCTGGGTTGGGAGGGTACTGTCTCCAAGGTGATAAACAGTTCCTGGCTGTCGGGGAGAACGGTTTCTCCATTTGCCTGGTGTGCACTATCGTCTTCCTCGTCCCCAAAATCCTCATCCCTGTTGCATGAGACTCCCTTGCAGGAGTCCATGTACAGGTGTGGGGTAGTTGTAGGGGCACCCCTTAGAATGGCATGCAGCTCATCATAGAAGCGGCATGTCTGGGGCTCTGACCCCGAGTGGGCGTTTGCCTCTTGGGTTTTTTGGTAGGTTTGCCTGAGCTCCTTAAGTTTCATACAGTACTGCTGTGGGTCCTTGTTATAGCCTCTGTCCTTCATGCCCTTGGAGATTTTTTCAAACATTTTGGCATTTCATCTTTTGGAACGGAGTTCTGATTCGTCTCCCCACACAGCGATCAGATCCAGTACCTCCCATTGGGTCCATGCTGGAGCTCTTTTCCAATTCTGGGACTCCATGGTCACCTCTGCTGTTGAGATCTGCACGGTCATCTGTGCTGATCAGCTTGCCACGCTGGCCAAACAGGAAATGAAATTCAAAAGTTCCCAGGGCTTTTCCTGTCTACCTGACTAGTGAATCCAAGTTGAGAGTGCTATCCAGAGCGGTCACAATGGAGCACTGTGGGATAGCTCCCGGAGGCCAATACTGTTGAATTGCGTCCACACTAACCCAAATTCAACCAAGCGATGTCGATTTCAGTGCTAATCCCCTCCTCGGGGGGGAGTACAGAAATCGATTTTAAGAGCCCATTAAGTCGACAAAAATGGCTTCGTTGTGTGGACGGGTGCAGGGTTAAATCAATCTAATGCTGTAAATTCGACCTAAACTCATAGTGTAGACCAGGGCTGAGTAGGGTCATGTGCCATGGTGCATGCAACAGGTCTACATCTATTTAAGGTTACATGCAGATAGTCCCCCATCAAATCTCCTGTTGGAAATCACTAAGCAGTAATGACAAATACTCCACAACTCTCTTACCAAAATGGACATGATCTAGTACAGTGGTTCTCTACCTTTTTCTTTCTGAGGCTCCCCCCGCCCATGCTATAAAACCTCCACAGCCCACCTGTGGCACAACAACTGATGTTCTGCATATAAAAGCCAGGGCCAGTGTTAGGGGGTAGCAAACAGGGCAATTGTTTGGGGCCCCATGAAGCTAAGCTGCTCAGGCTTCGGTCCCAGATGGTGGGGCTCACAGCCTCAGGCTTCAGCCCTATGCAGTGGAGCTTCAGCTTTCTGCCCTGGGCCGCAGTGAGTCTGATGCTGGCCCTGCTTGACAGACCCCTTGAAACCTGCTCGCGGCCCAGATGAGAACTAACGATCTAGTATAAACCTGAACGTATGAATTATTCTGAATTACCTTTTCACTCCAAGAAAGGGGTAAGGCAGAATGGTAGGGCAGAACAAGGAAATTTTTAGCGCTACTCTCTGTGCTGTATCTGTTCTGTTGATGAGGGCCATCAGTCACTTTCTAGAATTGTTAATCCTTGCATAAACACTAAACTTCACTGCATGACTACATTTTCCCAAAGTTATAAAAGTGCAAAAACTGCAAGTTGAGCAGGTTTTATATTTTTATCTATTAGAACTCTAATATATAATGCTGTGGAGTGTTTTTCCACTGTGGAGTTGAAGAGAGGAGGTTCTCATTTATCAAGATCTCACAATGCATCATTCTTCTTCTTAGGGAACAATGAAAAAGCGTAGGGTAAAAAAAACCTGCTGGTAGTGTGGGGTTTTTTGTTTTGTTTTTTGCTTTTTAGAAAAATGGCTAGAGTACATAGATGTATTGGCAGCCACAGTGACCCAGCAAAGTACAACTTTTCTGTCAGTAACCTGTACTCACAGGATATTGAAAAAGGTTCTGCTCATGAATAAGTATTTCAAAATATGTAAGGTGTTACTGAAATTATCTCATCCATTACTTACTTCACAGCACCTCCATTGCCTTCATCATTGTCAGAGGAAGATGATGTAGAAGAAGCAGGAAAATAGGTTGAATCCACATGATTGGGGCTCCCACTCTGAGCTGGGTTTATTGGAGAGGACCGTTCATACAATGGAGTATGTTTTCCTTCATGAGGAATGTTACTGTAGTTGTTCTGCTCAGAAAGACTTTTCCCACCTGCTTCCAAGGTGATGGCTGGCTCAGAGAGATTATATGGGTATGGACCCGGACCTTGGGCTCCACCCTGACTGGACATCTGTGGGGCCTAATGTAATTTTTTTTTAAAACAAAGGTAACAACAAAAAGATTGATGTTATAATATGAATTTGGTTATTTAAATAGACTTTTTTTTTAAAACATATGAGTTCAGCCTTCCAGACCCTTCATGAGAAATGCTTTCATTGGAGTCTGCCGAGTCACTGCAGTTACAAGATGAGTTTGATCAATCAACTCTGGTTGTGGAAAGCAGGCTAGGTTTTTAATCTTCTTACCTAGATTTTCATGCATCTAGCAGACCACATTTCTAATAGTTATTAAGTCAAGAAAAGCAGAAGAAAATACTTGCCACAGGTTTTGCTTGTAGAGAGGTCTGTGGAATGTTGAGCATCTGAGAAGGAACATATGGTGGCACTATCCCAGGCATCCCAAACTGATTTGGTCTGGCTGTTTAATTAGCAAATTGGGAAAAGGGGTGGAAATAAAAATGGGAAAAAACACGATAGTACTCATTTTATATACTCATCCCCACACATGCAATCTGGTCAAAACGCAGTTGTCCAATGTGTATTTTAAGTAACTAATCTATATGTTAAAAAAATCAAACCTCACTGAGTTTTACACCTGACCTGGTTATTTTATTTATTTATATATTTTGCCCTTACAGTTTATTTGTTCTTGTTTTATTCCCGTGTCTATTTTTACCATCCTGAGCTCATTTCTGTTTTTTTACTATATAATTCTCTCTGCAACTCTGTAGTTTGTCAAGTCAATTTTAACTTGTTTTGGTTTCTCTCCATTTTGATTCCATTTCTCTCTCTTCATTATTCTGCCTACTTTTATTCTCCAAATCCCATCATATCTAGAACTTAATCCACATGACTCTTCAGTGAAAGTGGCTTGACATTCTCAACATATTGCATTTCCACTAGAATACAGCAGAAGTAGTGGAACTTCAAGTTTTAAGTTTCTAGACACTAACTGTAAGAATATTGGTTGTCCAACAAGCATTCCAAAGAGCAAAAACACTGTCGGCCCATAGCAGCATGCTGTCTCTGTCAAGAAGAAACAATCTTATTTACATCTTCCTCAAAAGGATGCAAGGTAGATTAGTATACTGTAATATGAAAACTATCTGGAGATCACCTGCTTCCTCTCCTTAGAGCTTCCCTTACTCTCACTACCTTCCCTCCATACCAACCTGGGCTTGCAACCTACCCAACGTGCATTGGTTAATTAGGGTTAGCAGAACAGGGAAATCAGTGATAATAACTGTAATTGTGAGTAGAGATGGCACCAACTGACAGACTGAAAAACACTCGGCTATTTTAACCCTAATGCAGGTCTCGGAGGACTTAAAATAGGGTCCGTTTCAAATGAGTTACTGCTCAGGAGCCCAACAGTGGCAAACAATAGGAGCCTAAAGGGGAGAGAAGTCCAAAAGTAATGGCAACCCAGAGGGCTGGATGGAGACCACAGTGCCAGGGTGTTAACTGCACAGGGAAGAAGGAATAAAGGTAGATAAATGGGGACAGAGCCAAGTCAGGGTTGCAAGGAAGAGTTGTAGTAGCATGTGACTGCCAACGCCAACGCCACTCAGCCTGCAGCACCAAGATATAAAAAATGCACAACACATCTGAGCTCAAGTAACCTTCTGAGTACCTGACTCTGCAACCTTAACATACTTTTAATCTAGCCCTTTATTTATTACAAAGGATATACAGTAAGCTGGGAGGAAAATGTTTTCCAAGTTACTTCAATAGTTTTGTCACATTTAGTACTTGCATATTCAAGTTTTGGTGGTAACAGTTAACTATGAACACCATATCTGTGAAACATGTAATTTCAGTGTTTTTATTTCCTCATGTATACAAAGGAAAAATCTCTCTCAGATAAAACTGGGGAGAAGCAAGAACTCTGTTTTGTGAAAAAAGTATAGTACACCTATTTTCCTGCTGAAGTTGCTGACCAGTTTTCACTTGTTAACTGTTTAAGTATCCTGAATTAGACACTGTTTAGGATGAAAGATAATTAGTGTTGTTGCTGTAATCGAAACTCAATTTGGGGAATGAGCTCAACCTATTTTAAAAGAAATGAAACCACTGAAGTGAATACTGGGTTTTTAAAGGTAATCTGATAAAAAAAAAATAGAGGTAATGAATATAAAGACAACTTCCTCAACATCGCTATCTTTTATTTAGGATTATCTCAGTCAGTTTTCTTATAAACAGGCTTTTGTTACTTACCTAGGTAATGTGGTAGATGAAATGGCATAGGTTTATTAGTCGCTGAATAATATGCAACTGCTCTCTTAAATCGAGTAACTTTGTCTTCTGTTCTAGACTAAAATAAAAAGTAAAACAGGCTTCGTAAACAAATATACCCATGTGACCTATACATCATGGCATAATATTGTAACATGCTTATCTATGCTACATCATACAATAATAAATATAATATCTATGGATCAACAAATTAACATCTTACTATGGCACATTGGTACAGAGAATTATTTTTAATAAGCATCATGGTGATTGAGTGGATACAAGATCCACTTTTATTAACAATCACCATAGGAACAAAGCATATTTCGAGCTTAGAAAAGCAAACTTTGTAAGTGTGGGCTCTTAATGACAATGAACATAAATAAAGCTAAAAGGTAAGGTGGAAAGAATGTAGTGTCATTTCAGTAATCATGTACCCAACGATTAAGTGCAGACAGGAAAGTGGATTTCTTTTTAAAACTGCTGAATACTAAGTTTTGGCAATCAAGACATATATACACACAAGAAATATGAACTTTATTTGTTTTCAGCAAAGATCCACAACACAATTTTAGGTGAACCAAACCCATGTATTTTTGTGTTAGCCCTACTTTACCTGTGAATGTTGAAAAACATCTTTTGCTATGGCATCCAAATCTGTGGTGTCCTGAATATTACGGACGTACTCAGCTACAGCCTTGATCACTACATCACAAGGTGGTAAAACTAACTGGTGTGCACGTACCTATAAAAACACATATTTGTTAACATCTAATAGGCTTAAGTAACTCCAGAAAAGCTCCAAGACATTTTAGCTTTGTAATTGAGGACTAGTCTGACGGACCAATATATAAAACACAAATTCCATGCTACAGGGCAGATTCAGAGTGTGTGGATTTCTTGTATTTCAACTTTTCTGCAGACTTTTTTTTTCCCCTTTGTGTTGCAAGGATAACCTTTAAAATTTGAAGTGATACAACAATACTTCTAGGCGGGTATTAATTGTCCCATACAATTCCATTAAATATTAGCTCTAAAACAATGATAGACATGTAAAATGTCAACAATTTCTAACTATTTTACTGCTTAACATTTTACTACTTAACATTTTAGAACAAATGCCCAGCTAGTGTGTTTTACACATTATAGTTACATTCATTTGAAGGATCTCTCCAAGGAACGTGGGTTCAAGTCTTTAAAAAATGCTCATTTAATTTTGACAAGGTTTGGTACTCAATTTATGAGTTTAAGAGGGACAAGCAGGAAAAAGCCTCGAGGGATAGGAAGATCTCCTTGGATACAGGAACTGAAACTCAGGAAGAGAAAAAAAAGATATCTTAGGGGGTGTATTTCTTGTTAATACCAAGACTGTGAAATAAATCCATATTTTATTTAAAGCTGCTTGAAAATGTCTTACTATTTGGGGGGGAAGGGGGGAGAGAGATAAGTAAGTTAGTAGAGACTTTTCCCTGAAATCTTCAAAACGTTTCATCAAATCTGGAGAGAAGAGAAGTCCACAGAATTTCATAAAATTCCCCATTGATTTCAAGTGGTCTTTCTGACTGCCTAGAATATATGGTAATCAGAAATATGACCATTCACATCTAATTTCTGAAGACTTTATTCTTTTTTATTATTATTTTTGTTTACACTGTGTACACCACAGTGAGCCTCCAAAGGTGGCTGGGATCCTGTAAGTGCTACTGTAATACAAATAATCAAAAAACCGCAATCACCAGAAGTTTAGGCTTAGTACACAAATGTCTGGATGGGATAAAGGACGTTCACTATTCGTAAAGGCAAAAGGAATTTTATTTCTTAATTACTAGGAGTGAAAATTCATGTTACCAGTTCTTAAAAATACAGGTGTGAGGCAAGAGATGATGACTAATTCAGAATTCAAGAAACAAGGTGAAACACTAAATAATAAATGATGAACCACCCATTTACAACTGGTCAATGTGCCTAAGATTGTTCTGAAGAATTCTTCAGGCAATGCTAACGCCTTGATCCTGTAAAGACTTTACTCATGTGCTTGACTTTAAGAATGTGTGTAAGGTTCTGCAAGTGTAGGGGGGCCTAAGTGATTTATTAGCCCAGTATATTTCAGCAGTCAGTTTCTCTCTTAGAAACTACACATTTACCTTTTAAAAAAAAAAAAAAAGATTCTGACAGCACACAGAGAAAATTTTAAAAGCAGCCAGGCTCTCACGATCCTTAATATTAAGGGTCCTGTATTGCAATATACCTGAACTATACTCTTCACATGCAGCTTGTTATCACAAACTGGATTCCAGGTGATGGTAAAGACAAAGGATTTTTAAGCAAGTTATGTTGTACATAAAAATGATAAAGAGATGTGTTTGGCTGTCTAAAGTTCTCTCTCTCAGATGCGCGCACATGCAGTCCGAAGGGGAGCACAGGATCTAGTCCAAGAGGCGAGTATAGCTGAACCACTCAGAAATAGTTGTCATAATGTACTTCAATATAACATCTTTGTAGGGTGGAAATACCAAAGAAACCCACCATAGTAGCATTTAACTTCAAAAAGGGAACACAAAAATGAAGCTAGTTAAACAGAAATTAAAAAGAACAGTCACAAGAGTGACAGGCCTGCAAGCTGCCAGGAAACTATTTAAAAACACCATAAGGGGTGTATACCACAAACAAAAAAACCCAGAAAGATGACCAAAAAATATCACCATGGCTAAACGGAAGAGTAATAGAGGTGGTTAGAGGCAAAAAGGCATCCCTTACAAATTGGAAGTCAAATTCTATTAAGGAAAAAAGAAAGAAGCATAAACTCTTGCAAGTCAATGTATAAATTATATTTACATTATAATTATTAAAAATTATAAAAAGTATAATTAGGTGGGCCAAAAAAAGAATTTGAAGAGCAACTAGCAAAAAAAAATTAAGTATATCAGAAGCATGAAGCCTACCAAACAGTAAGTGAGACAACTGGATGATTGAGGTGCTAAAGAAGCA